>NC_089753.1:21848917-22106417 GCF_040412425.1 Macrobrachium rosenbergii
TGAATTTTTATAGTTCGTGTTTCTTTCATTTGAAACTGAACTCTATTTTAACCCTCCTCCATAGGGCTTACACCCACTCGTCAAACTGGAAGAGTTTCCACGATGAGATATCCTTTTTAGTGAAATATTTCAATAATAATTGTTTTCCATCACGACTTTTTCAGATCCCTAAATAAACTGCTACTACAGAAAATGACTCGGCAACACCTGAATCGACTGTGCCGAAACTAAAGATGCATGCAAGTTTCCCTTTCGTGCATGATGATACTTTTAGGAGAAAATGCACAGCCATTATTCAAAAGAGTTTTCCAGCTTTAAACCTGAAAATCATCCCGAAAAATCCCTTTACAATAGGGTCTCTGTTCAGAGTCAAAGACCGGCTCAGTCCTCTGTTTTCGTCCAGCGTTGTTTACAAGTACACTTGCCCGGGATGTGATCACGGGATATACATATGTGGGATGCACGAGGAGGCTGTTGAAGGTCCGCATAGATTTCCACAGGGGCATAAGTCATAGAACAGGTAGCAGGTTATCTAATCCTGAGCAATCAAATATACGAAATCATTCAAAATTATGTAAAACTTATATTGACAGCAAGGATTTTTTCCATCCTAGGCCGAGTGCAGAACAACAACGACTTAACCATCCTAGAATCCATAATTATCAGGAAGACTGTGCCGTCGTTAAATACTCAATCGTCCTCAGTGAAATTGTTTATAGCCTAGTTTGGGCAACTGGTTTTCCTCACTCTGTTTGTACTTATTTATGTTAGTCTTGTTCTTTCTTTCATATAGGTAGGTTGTTTTAAGATTTTAGTGAACTCCTTTTACTCATTATTGACTTGTCTTGGAATGAGGTGTTTTGTTTTAAATATTTTTACTACATAAAGAGCTGTTGCCATTGCATTAATTTGTTATTGATGTTCGCAAATTATATTATATTTTATAGCCTTGAAAATGCGACTTGGAATTCGTCGCGAAACGTCGGCATTGAAAATAAACTGTAGATGATGATGCCTTTCCCTACTGCTTCCTTCGTGATGATATATTTATATATATATATATATATATATATATATATATATATATATATATATATATATATATATATATATATATATATATATATATATATATACTACTAAAGGACCTCATTCAAACTGCATGGTATCTATAGATACCATCCAGTTTGAATGAGGTCCTTTAGTAATTTAGTTAATGCACAGAACAATTGTGTATGTGATAAAGTTAATATATACGTATGTATACATATATGTGTGTGTTAGTGTGTGTATTAACAGATAGTTAGACACAGAGATAGATGCATAGATAGAAAGATATATATATATATATATATATATATATATATATATATATATATATATATATAT
Organism: Macrobrachium rosenbergii; assembly: GCF_040412425.1. NCBI lineage: Eukaryota > Metazoa > Arthropoda > Malacostraca > Decapoda > Palaemonidae > Macrobrachium > Macrobrachium rosenbergii. The sequence continues at coordinate 21,850,307 of NC_089753.1, forward strand.
ATATATATATATACATATATAATATATATATATATATATATATATATATATATATATATATATATATATATATACATACATATATATACATATATATATACATATATACATATATGCATATATATAGTAGGGAGTACGGATAGGAAGAACAGTCAGCTCATCATTGATATATTTATTAATAGGTGCGCTTTGGGATCACCCATATCCCATCTTTTCTGGCTAAAAGATACAAAAACACTAATTAAAACTGACAACAGAGCTTACAAAATTAAAATGCTTTAAAGATTGAAAAATGACAATGACAAAACAAGAAATAGATTACTTCAGTAGTAAAGTCCAGAGGATGAAAACTGAATAAGAGTAAACAAGGTTAGCAAGTAAACAAGAAAGGCGGGGGGGGTTACTATAGTACGACCGTTTTAGGAAGAGACTTTGCCCCTCTTAAACTGACCATTAACCTTCTGACTTCAAGCTCTCATTGTTTATGCCTGTTATCAAGCACGTGTACTATAATAGAAAGTTCTGAATGAAGTTTTGTTGTCCCACTTAAATTTTAGATAAAAAAAAAATTCAATATATGAAAATGATAGATGCAAGAAATTTGGAAACCTAGATGTGCTTTCATTTTCAGTTTTGTTTATTTGGATGCTGTACTGAGCAATGTTCTTGAGTTACGTCATCTACTATAGTTTTTATTACTGTTCCTTTGCTGTTATCGAAGTCATATAATTGTGATATAGTTTTGAGCTTTTGAATTGTTTTCTTTCGTGTATGCCGTGATCCCGTCTTTACCTAAGAATTAAGGTTGAATTTTCACTGTGCAGCTATAAAATAGCTCATAATAAATATTTTTAAATATTGTTACACCCATATATATATATATATATATATATATATATATATATATATATATATATATATATATATATTGGGTGTAACAATATTTAAAGAATGTTTATTATGAGCTTTTATAGCTGTACAGTGAAAATTCAACCTGATACAGCAAGGAGGTAAAGACGGATTACGGCATGCACGAAAGAAAGCAATTCAAAAGCTCAAAACTATATCACAATTTTATATATATATATATATATATATATATATATATATATTACACATTTATACAGTATTAGATTTACCTGTGCTTTTAAAGCACTGTCATCATGATACTCATCACTGCTGTGGCATTTCTGTTATGTAGATTTTTAAAGATATTTCTGCCACTTTCTGTCGAAAAAACAGATCTATATTTCAATTTATTTCAATTTCAGTGTTCAACAGGATATCACACAACAAGGGAAAGCAATAAATTTATTTACAATCGAAGTATGAGGAGACATTACTTATGAAGAATCCTCGTCAGAGGATGCTACATCGATAACAAAAGAATCTATATATTTATCAATGCAAACATCTCTTGAAGCGTCATCTCTTTTATATCTTCGGCATGTCTCACATCATTAGCCCAGTTGTCAGAAGATATGGATTCAATTGCTTCTTTGACCAAAGGAAGCAGGTCTGATTTTTTAAAATGATTCTTCTTTGCCACGTATGATTTCACCTGCGCCCATATCAGTTCTGTTGCATTATACTGGCAGTGATATGCAGGCAGCCTAACCACTATGTCCATGATCTCTTGCCAGTCTGTCAATCACGTAATCATTTTCTTTACATGAATGTCTTTGCAACTTTACTAATTTTTATTAGCCAGTCTTTAACTTCATCCTTTTGGCAGACATTGTCGGAGGTTTATTAATTCGAACTGAATGATAAGAAGCGTTATCCAACACTATGATGGCAGATGGCCCTATATTGGGAAGAAGCTGGGTTTTAAACCATTTTTCAAACACTGCAGAATTCATCTGAATTTCTAGATTGCGTATCCCTTGTCAGCTGGGTGCTTGATCATTGATAAAAATATTACCCAGAAATGTGGTTAATATTGCAACCAATATTGTGATTGTGTCTACTTACTCTCCAATGTTATTGATGTACAATTAGAAGGAATAAATCATAGGTAAAAATTTTTATTCTCTCTCTCTCTCTCTCTCTCTCTCTCTCTCTCTCTCTCTCTCTCTCTCTCTCTCTCATTTTTTTTTTTTTGCCCAGCTAGTGGAATAGTAAGCGGAACCATAAAGATGATGAACATTCTTTATGATTAGTTTTCTGACGAATATACAAATAATTTTTAACTATAATACACAACTGTGATGTAGCTGTCCTTTACGGATTCAAACAGAATTAGAGAAAATGACAAAAAAAAAAAAAAAGAAGACTGTCATCCTCAATCAGTGCAGTGCTTATACCTCTGGCAACACTAAACCCGATATATAGTACTTATCCTATGTTTATTTATTTGTGTTGTTACATTAATTGCATAATATCTATATCACGGATCGCTACTATCACAATATTATCATATAAATAAAACAGGTTAATTTGCAGCAAACAACAAATACAAACGCTATTACAATGATTGTTTTACGATTTCGTGCGTCTGGTAGCATGCTACGGGTGACTACCGTCTGAAAACCCTCCGGATTGTGGTAAGTGTGAGGTCTCATCTCGGCCATAATCAAAGGGTTAAGGAGATGAACAGATGTCAGGGCCACTTAAGGTTGGGTATACCAGTTCGAGACATAGGCAACTTTGCCTCTGTCATTGAATCTGGATTTCTGCCCACCTTTTGGATGGTGGCCTGTCTCCTTAAGGAGATGAGCAGATGTCAGGGCACTTAAAGTTGGGTATACCAGTTCGGGACATAGGCAACTTTGTCTCTGTCATCGAACCTGGATTTCTGCCCACCTTTTGGATGGTGGCCTGTCTCCTTAAGGAGATGAACAGATGTCAGGGCCACTTAAGGTTGGGTATACTAGTTCGAGACATAGGCAACTTTGCCTCTGTCATTGAATCTGGATTTCTGCCCACCTTTTGGATGGTGGCCTGTCCCCTTAAGGAGCTGAGCAGATGTCAGGGCCACTTAAGGTTGGGTATACCAGTTCGAGACATAGGCAACTTTGTTTCTGCCATCGAACCTGGATTTCTGCCCACCTTTTGGATGGTGGCCTGTCTCCTTAAGCAGATGAACAGATGTCAGGGCCACTTAAGGTTGGGTATACCAGTTCGAGACATAGGCAACTTTGTCTCTGTCATCGAACCTGGATTTCTGCCCACCTTTTGATGGTGGCCTGTCTCCTTAGAGGAGATGAACAGATGTCAGGGCCACTTAAGGTTGGGTATACTAGTTCGAGACATAGGCAACTTTGCCTCTGTCATTGAATCTGGATTTCTGCCCACCTTTTGATGGTGGCCTGTCCTTAAGGAGCTGAGCAGATGTCAGGGCCACTTAAGGTTGGGTATACCAGTTGAGACATAGGCAACTTGTTTCTGCCATCGAACCTGGATTTCTGCCCACCTTTGGATGGTGGCCTGTCTCCTTAAGCAGATGAACAGATGTCAGCCACTTAAGGTTGGGTATACCAGTTCGAGACATAGGCAACTTTGTCTCTGTCATCGAACCTGGATTTCTGCCCACCTTTTGGATGGTGGCCTGTCTCCTTAAGGAAATCTGTAGCTGTGAGGGCCACTTAAGTTTGGGTATACCTGTTCGAGACATAGGCAACTTTGCCTCTGTCATCGAATCTGGATTTCTGCCCACCTTTTGGATGGTGGCCTGTCTCCTTAAGGAGATCAACAGATGTCAGGGCCACTTAAGGTTGGGTATACCAGTTCGAGACATAGGTAACTTTGTCCCTGTCATCGAACCTGGATTTCTGCCCACCTTTTGATGGTGGCCTGTCTCTTAAGGAGATCAACAGATGTCAGGGCCACTTAAGGTTGGGTATACCAGTTCGAGAGACATAGCAACTTTGCCTCTGTCATTGAATCTGGATTTCTGCCCACCTTTTGGATGGTGGCCTGTCTCCTTAAGGAGATGAGCAGATGTCAGGGCCACTTAAGGTTGGGTATACCAGTTCGAGACATAGGCAACTTTGCCTCTGTCATTGAATCTGGATTTCTGCCCACCTTTTGGATGGTGGCCTGTTTCCTTAAGGAGATCAACAGATTTCAGGGCCACTTAAGGTTGGGTACACCAGTTCGAGACATAGGCAACTTTGTCTCTGTCATCAAACCTGGATTTCTGCCCACCTTTTGGATGGTGGCCTGTCTCCTTAAGGAGATGAGCAGATGTCAGGGCCACTTAAGATTGGGAATACCAGTTCGAGACATAGGCAACTTTGTCTCTGTCATCGAACCTGGATTTCTGCTCCACCTTTTGATGGTGGCCTGTCTCCATAAGGAAATCTGTAGCTGTGAGGGCCACTTAAGTTTGGGTATGCCTGTTCGAGACATAGGCAACTTTGCCTCTGTCATCGAATCTGGATTTCTGCCCACCTTTTGGATGGTGGCCTGTCTCCTTAAGGAGATCAACAGATGTCAGGGCCACTTGAGGTTGGGTATACCAGTTCGAGACATAGGTAACTTTGTCCCTGTCATCGAACCTGGATTTCTGCCCACCTTTTGGATGGTGGCCTGTCTCCTTAAGGAGATCAACAGATGTCAGGGCCACTTAAGGTTGGGTATACCAGTTCGAGACATAGGCAACTTTGCCTCTGTCATTGAATCTGGATTTCTGCCCACCTTTTGGATGGTGGCCTGTCTCCTTAAGGAGATGAGCAGATGTCAGGGCCACTTAAGGTTGGGTATACCAGTTCGAGACATAGGCAACTTTGCTCTGTCATTGAATCTGGATTTCTGCCCACCTTTTGATGGTGGCCTGTTTCCTTAAGAGATCAACAGATTTCAGGGCCACTTAAGGTTGGGTACACCAGTTCGAGACATAGGCAAATTTTGTCTCTGTCATCAAACCTGATTTCTGCCCACCTTTTGATGGTGGCCTGTCTCCTTAAGGATATGAGCAGATGTCAGGGCCACTAAGATTGGGAATACCAGTTCGAGACATAGGCAACTTTGTCTCTGTCATCGAACCTGGATTTCTTCCCACCTTTTGGATGGTGGCCTGTTTCCTTAAGGAGATGAGCAGATGTCAGGGCCACTTAAGGTTGGGTATACCAGTTCGAGACATAGGCAACTTTGCCTCTGTCATTGAATCTGGATTTCTGCCCACCTTTTGGATGGTGGCCTGTCTCCTTAAGGAGATGAGCAGATGTCAGGGCCACTTAAGGTTGGGTATACCAGTTCGAGACATAGGCAACTTTGTCTCTGTCATTGAATCTGGATTTCTGCCCACCTTTTGGATGGTGGCCTGTCTCCTTAAGGAGATGAACAGATGTCAGGGCCACTTAAGGTTGGGTATACCAGTTCGAGACATAGGCAACTTTGCCTCTGTCATTGAATCTGGATTTCTGCCCACCTTTTGGATGGTGGCCTGTCTCCTTAAGGAGATGAGCAGATGTCAGGGCCACTTAAGGTTGGGTATACCAGTTCGAGACATAGGCAACTTTGTCTCTGTCATCGAACCTGGATTTCTGCCCACCTTTTGGATGGTGGCCTGTCTCCTTAAGGAGATGAGCAGATGTCAGGGCCACTTAAGGTTGGGTATACCAGTTCGAGACATAGGCAACTTTGCCTCTGTCATCGAATCTGGATTTCTGCCCACCTTTTGGATGGTGGCCTGTCTCCTTAAGGAGATGAACAGATGTCAGGGCCACTTAAGGTTGGGTATACCAGTTCGAGACATAGGCAACTTTGTCTCTGTCATTGAATCTGGATTTCTGCCCACCTTTTGGATGGTGGCCTGTCTCCTTAAGGAGATGAGCAGATGTCAGGGCCACTTAAGGTTGGGTATACCAGTTGAGACATAGGCAACTTTGTCTCTGTCATCGAACCTGGATTTCTGCCCCACCTTTTGATGGTGGCCTGTCTCCTTAAGGAGATGAGCAGATGTCAGGGCCACTTAAGGTTAGTATACCAGTTCGAGACATAGGCAACTTTGCCTCTGTCATCGAACCTGGATTTCTGCCCACCTTTTGATGGTGGCCTGTCTCCTTAAGGAGATGAACAGATGTCAGGGCCACTTAAGGTTGGGTATCCCAGTTCGAGACATAGGCAACTTTGTCTCTGACATCGAACCTGGATTTCTGCTGCCCACCTTTTGGATGGTGGCCTGTCTCCTTAGAGGAGATGAACAGATGTCAGGGCCACTTAAAGGTTGGGTATACCAGTTCGAGACATAGGCAACTTTGTCTCTGTCATCGAACCTGATTTCTGCCCACCTTTTGGATGGTGGCCTGTCTCCTTAATGAAATCTGTAGCTGTGAGGGTCACTTAAGTTTGGGTATACCTGTCGAGACATAGGCAACTTTGCCTCTGTCATCGAATCTGATTTCTGCCCACCTTTTGGATGGTGGCCTGTCTCCTTAAGGAGATGAACAGATGTCAGGACCACTTAAGGTTGGGTATACCAGTTCGAGACATAGGTAACTTTGTCCCTGTCATCGAACCTGGATTTCTGCCCACCTTTTGGATGGTGGCCTGTCTCCTTAAGGAGATCAACAGATGTCAGGGCCACTTAAGGTTGGGTATACCAGTTCGAGACATAGGCAACTTTGCCTCTTTCATTGAATCTGGATTTCTGCCCACCTTTTGGATGGTGGCCTGTCTCCTTAAGGAGATGAGCAGATGTCAGGGCCACTTAAGGTTGGGTATACCAGTTCGAGACATAGGCAACTTTGCCTCTTTCATTGAATCTGGATTTCTGCCCACCTTTTGGATGGTGGCCTGTCTCTTAAGGAGATGAACAGATGTCAGGGCCACTTAAGGTTGGGTATACAGTTTGAGACATAGGCAACTTTGCCTCTGTCATTGAATCTGATTTCTGCCCACCTTTTGGATGGTGGCCTGTCTCCTTAAGGAGATGAGCAGATGTCAGGGCCACTTAAGGTTGGGTATACCAGTTCGAGACACAGGCAACTTTGCCTCTTTCATTGAATCTGATTTCTGCCCACCTTTTGGTGGTGGCCTGTCTCCTTAAGGAGATGAACAGATGTCAGCCACTTAAGGTTGGGTATATCAGTTCGAGACATAGGGCAACTTTGCCTCTTTCATTGAATCTGGATTTCTGCCCACCTTTTGGATGGTGGCCTGTCTCCTTGAGAGATCAACAGATGTCAGGGCCACTTAAGGTTGGGTATACAGTTCGAGACACAGGCAACTTTGCCTCTGTCATTCAATCTGGATAACTGCCCACCTTTTGGATGGTGGCCTGTCTCCTTAAGGAGATGAACAGATGTCAGGGCCACTTAAGGTTGGGTATACCAGTTCGAGACATAGGCAACTTTGCCTCTGTCATCGAACCTGGATTTCTGCCCACCTTTTGGATGGTGGCCTGTCTCCTTAAGGAGATGAACAGATGTCAGGGCCACTTAAGGTTGGGTATACCAGTTCGAGACATAGGCAACTTTGCCTCTGTCATTGAATCTGGATTTCTGCCCACCTTTTGGATGGTGGTCTGTCTCCTTAAGGAGATGAGCAGATGTCAGGGCCACTTAAGGTTGGGTATACCAGTTCGAGACATAGGCAACTTTGTCTCTGTCATCGAACCTGGATTTCTGCCCACCTTTTGGATGGTGGCCTGTCTCCTTAAGGAGATGAGCAGATGTCAGGGCCACTTAAGGTTGGGTATACCAGTTCAAGACATAGGTAACTTTGTCTCTGTCATCGAACCTGGATTTCTGCCCACCTTTTGGATGGTGGCCTGTCTCCTTAAGGAGATGAACAGATGTCAGGGCCACTTAAGGTTGGGTATCCCAGTTCGAGACATAGGCAACTTTGTCTCTGACATCGAACCTGGATTTCTGCCCACCTTTTGGATGGTGGCCTGTCTCCTTAAGGAGATGAACAGATGTCAGGGCCACTTAAGGTTGGGTATACCAGTTCGAGACAGGCAAGCTTTGTCTCTGTCATCGAACCTGGATTTCTGCCCACCTTTTGGATGGTGGCCTGTCTCCTTAAAATCTGTAGCTGTGAGGGTCACTTAAGTTTGGGTATACCTGTTCGGAGACATAGGCAACTTTGCCTCTGTCATCGAATCTGGATTTCTGCCCACCTTTTGGATGGTGGCCTGTCTCTTAAGGAGATGAACAGATGTCAGGACCACTTAAGGTTGGGTATACCAGTTCGAGACATAGGTAACTTTGTCCCTGTCATCGAACCTGGATTTCGCCCACCTTTGATGGTGGCCTGTCTCCTTAAGGAGATCAACAGATGTCAGGGCCACTTAAGGTTGGGTATACCAGTTCGAGACATAGGCAACTTTGCCTCTTTCATTGAATCTGGATTTCTGCCCACCTTTTGGATGGTGGCCTGTCTCCTTAAGGAGATGAGCAGATGTCAGGCCACTTAAGGTTGGGTATACCAGTTCGAGACATAGCACCTTTGCCTCTTTCATTGAATCTGGATTTCTGCTCACACTTTTGATGGTGGCCTGTCTCCTTAAGGAGATGAACAGATGTCAGGAGCCACTTAAGGTTGGGTATACCAGTTCGAGACATAGGCAACTTTGCTCTGTCATTGAATCTGGATTTCTGCCCACCTTTTGGATGGTGGCCTGTCTCTTGAGATGAGCAGATGTCAGGGCCACTTAAGGTTGGGTATACCAGTTCGAGACATAGGCAACTTTGCCTCTTTCATTGAATCTGGATTTCTGCCCACCTTTTGGATGGTGGCCTGTCTCCTTAAGGAGATGAACAGATGTCAGGGCCACTTAAGGTTGGGTATATCAGTTCGAGACATAGGCAACTTTGCCTCTTTCATTGAATCTGGATTTCTGCCCACCTTTTGGATGGTGGCCTGTCTCCTTAAGGAGATCAACAGATGTCAGGGCCACTTAAGGTTGGGTATACCAGTTCGAGACATAGGCAACTTTGCCTCTGTCATTCAATCTGGATAACTGCCCACCTTTTGGATGGTGGCCTGTCTCCTTAAGGAGATGAACAGATGTCAGGGCCACTTAAGGTTGGGTATACCAGTTCGAGACATAGGCAACTTTGCCTCTGTCATTCAATCTGGATAACTGCCCACCTTTGGATGGTGGCCTGTCTCCTAAGGAGATGAACAGATGTCAGGGCCACTTAAGGTTGGGTATACCAGTTCGAGACATGTGGCAACTTTGCCTCTGTCATTCAATCTGGATAACTGCCCACCTTTTGGATGGTGGCCAGTCTCCTTAAGGAGATGAACAGATGTCAGGGCCACTTAAGGTTGGGTATACCAGTTCGAGACATAGGCAACTTTGCCTCTGTCAATGAATCTGGATTTCTGCCCACCTTTTGGATGGTGGCCTGTCTCCTTAAGGAGATGAACAGATGTCAGGGCCACTTAAGGTTGGGTATACCAGTTCGAGACATTAGCAACTTTGCCTCTGTCATTGAATCTGGATTTCTGCCCACCTTTTGGATGGTGGCCTGTCTCCTTAAGGAGATCAACAGATGTCAGGGCCACTTAAGGTTGGGTATACCAGTTCGAGACATAGGCAACTTTGTCTCTGTCATCGAACCTGGATTTCTGCCCACCTTTTGGATGGTGGCCTGTCTCCTTAAGGAGATGAACAGATGTCAGGGCCACTTAAGGTTGGGTATACCAGTTCGAGACATAGACAACTTTGCCTCTGTCATTCAATCTGGATTTCTGCCCACCTTTGGATGGTGGCCTGTCTCCTTAAGAGATCAACAGATGTCAGGGCCATAAGGTTAAGGTATACCAGTTCGAGACATAGGCAACTTTGCCTCTGTCATTGAATCTGGATTTCTGCCCACCTTTTGGATGGTGGCCTGTCTCATAAGGAGATGAGCAGATGTCAGGGCCACTTAAGGTTGGGTATACCAGTTCGAGACATAGGTAACTTTGTTTCTGCCATCGAACCTCGATTTCTGCCCACCTTTTGATGGTGGCCTGTCTCCTTAAGGAGATCAACAGATTTCAGGGCCACTTAAGGTTGGGTATACCAGTTCGAGACATAGGCAACTTTGTTTCTGCCCATCGAACCTGGATTTCTGCCCACCTTTTGGATGGTGGCCTGTCTCCTTAAATGAGATCAACAGATTTCAGGGCCACTTAAGGTTGGGTATACCAGTTCGAGACATAGGCAACTTTGTTTCTGCCATCGAACCTCGATTTCTGCCCACCTTTTGGATGGTGGCCTGTCTCCTAAGGAGATCAACAGATTTCAGGGCCACTTAAGGTTGGGTATACCAGTTCGAGACATAGGCAACTTTGTTTCTGCCATCGAACCTCGATTTCTGCCCACCTTTTGGATGGTGGCCTGTCTCCTTAAGGAGATCAACAGATTTCAGGGCCACTTAAGGTTGGGTATACCAGTTCGAGACATAGGCAACTTTGTTTCTGCCACCGAACCTCGATTTCTGCCCACCTTTTGGATGGTGGCCTGTCTCTTAAGGAGATCAACAGATTTCAGGGCCACTTAAGGTTGGGTATACCAGTTCGAGACATAGCAACTTTGTTTCTGCCATCGAACCTGGATTTCTGCCCACCTTTTGGATGGTGGCCTGTCTCATGAGATCAACAGATTCAGGGCCACAAGGTTGGGTATACCAGTTCGAGATAGGCAACTTGTTTCTGCCATCGAACCTGGATTTCTGCCCACCTTTTGGATGGTGGCCTGTCTCCTTAAGAGATCAACAGATTTCAGGGCCATGGGTTAAGGTTGGGTATACCAGTTCGAGACATAGACAACTTTGTTTCTGCCATCGAACCTGGATTTCTGCCACCTTTTTGGATGGTGGCCTGTCTCCTTAAGGAGATCAACAGATTTCAGGGCCACTTAAGGTTGGGTATACCAGTTGGTTGAGACATAGGCAACTTTGTTTCTGCCATCGAACCTCGATTTCTGCCCACCTTTGGATGGTGGCCTGTCTCAAGGAGATCAACAGATTTCAGGGCCACTTGGAGTTGGGTATACCAGTTCGAGACATAGACAACTTTGTTTCTGCCATCGAACCTGGATTTCTGCCCACCTTTTGGATGGTGGCCTGTCTCCTTAAGGAGATCAACAGATTTCAGGCCACTTAAGGTTGGGTATACCAGTTCGAGACATAGACAACTTTGTTTCTGCCATCGAACCTGGATTTCTGCCCACCTTTTGGATGGTGGCCTGTCTCCTTAAGGAGATCAACAGATTTCAGGGCCACTTAAGGTTGGGTATACCAGTTCGAGATAGGCAACTTTGTTTCTGCCATCGAACCTCGATTTCTGCCCACCTTTTTGGATGGTGGCCTGTCTCCATAAGGAGATCAACAGATTTCAGGGCCACTTAAGGTTGGGTATACCAGTTCGAGACATAGACAACTTTGTTTCTGCCATCGAACCTGGATTTCTGCCCACCTTTTGGATGGTGGCCTGTCTCCTTAAGAGATCAACAGATTTCAGGGCCACTTAAGGTTGGGTATACCAGTTCGAGACATGAGACAACTTTGTTTCTGCCATCGAACCTGGATTTCTGCCCACCTTTTGGATGGTGGCCTGTCTCGCAAGGAGATCAACAGATTTCAGGGCCACTTAAGGTTGGGTATACCAGTTCGAGACCCAGGCAACTTTGTCTCTGTCATCGAACCTGGATTTCTGCCCACCTTTTGGATGGTGGCCTGTCTCCTTAAGGAGATCAACAGATTTCAGGGCCACTTAAGGTTGGGTATACCAGTTCGAGACATAGACAACTTTGTTTCTGCCATCGAACCTGGATTTCTGCCCACCTTTTTGATGGTGGCTATCTCCTTAAGGAGATCAACAGATTTCAGGGCCACTTAAGGTTGGGTATACCAGTTCGAGACATAGACAACTTTGTTTCTGCCATCGAACCTCGATTTCTGCCCACCTTTTGGGTGGTGGCCTGTCTCCTTAAGGAGATCAACAGATTTCAGGGCCACTTAAGGTTGGGTATACCAGTTCGAGACATAGACAACTTTGTTTCTGCCACCGAACCTCGATTTCTGCCCACCTTTTGGATGGTGGCCTGTCTCCTTAAGGAGATCAACAGATTTCAGGGCCACTTAAGGTTGGGTATACCAGTTCGAGACATAGGCAACTTTGTTTCTGCCATCGAACCTGGATTTCTGCCCACCTTTTGGATGGTGGCCTGTCTCCTTAAGGAGATCAACAGATTTCAGGGCCACTTAAGGTTGGGTATACCAGTTCGAGACATAGGCAACTTTGTTTCTGCCACCGAACCTCGATTTCTGCCACCTTTTGGATGGTGGCCTGTCTCCTTAAGGAGATCAACAGATTTCAGGGCCACTTAGGTTGGGTATACCAGTTCGAGACATAGACAACTTTGTTTCTGCCATCGAACCTGGATTTCTGCCCACCTTTTGGATGGTGGCCTGTCTCCTTAAGGAGATCAACAGATTTCAGGGCCACTTAAGGTTGGGTATACCAGTTCGAGATAGGCAACTTTTGTTTCTGCCATCGAACCTGGATTTCTGCCCACCTTTTGATGGTGGCCTGTCTCCTTAAGGAGATCAACAGATTTCAGGGCCACTTAAGGTTGGGTATACCAGTTCGAGACATAGACAACTTTTTGTTTCTGCCATCGAACCTGGATTTCTGCCCACCTTTTGGATGGTGGCCTGTCTCCTTAAGGAGATCAACAGATTTCAGGGCCACTTAGGTTGGGTATACCAGTTCGAGACATAGACAACTTTGTTTCTGCCATCAAACCTCGATTTCTGCCCACCTTTTGGATGGTGGCCTGTCTCCTTAAGAGATCAACAGATTTCAGGGCCACTTAAGGTTGGGTATACCAGTTCGAGACATAGGCAACTTTGTTTCTGCCATCGAACCTGGATTTCTGCCCACCTTTTGGATGGTGGCCTGTCTCCTAAGGAGATCAACAGATTTCAGGGCCATAAGGTTGGGTATACCAGTTCGAGACATAGACAACTTTGTTTCTGCCATCGAACCTCGATTTCTGCCCACCTTTTGGATGGTGGCCTGTCTCCTTAAGGAGATCAACAGATTTCAGGGCCACTTAAGGTTGGGTATACCAGTTCGAGACATAGGCAACTTTGTTTCTGCCATCGAACCTCGATTTCTGCCCACCTTTTGGATGGTGGCCTGTCTCTTAAGGAGATCAACAGATTTCAGGCCACTTAAAGGTTGGGTATACCAGTTCGAGACATAGGCAACTTTGTTTCTGCCATCGAACTTCGATTTCTGCCCACCTTTTGGATGGTGGCCTGTCTCCCAAGAGATCAACAGATTTCAGGGCCACTTTAAGGTTGGTATACCAGTTCGAGACATAGGCAACTTTGTTTCTGCCATCGAACCTCGATTTCTGCCCACCTTTTGGATGGTGGCCTGTCTCCTTAAGGAGATCAACAGATTTCAGGCCACTTAAGGTTGGGTATACCAGTTCGAGACATAGGCAACTTTGTTTCTGCCACCGAACCTCGATTTCTGCCCACCTTTTGGATGGTGGCCTGTCTCCAAGGAGATCAACAGATTTCAGGGCCACTTAAGGTTGGGTATACCAGTTCGAGACATAGGCAACTTTGTTTCTGCCATCGAACCTGGATTTCTGCCCACCTTTTGATGGTGGCCTGTCTCCTTAAGGAGATCAACAGATTTCAGGGCCACTTAAGGTTGGGTATACCAGTTCGAGATAGGCAACTTTGTTTCTGCCATCGAACCTCGATTTCTGCCCACCTTTTGGATGGTGGCCTGTCTCCTTAAGGAGATCAACAGATTTCAGGCCACTTAAGGTTGGGTATACCAGTTCGAGACATAGACAACTTTGTTTCTGCCATCGAACCTGGATTTCTGCCACCTTTTTTGGATGGTGGCCTGTCTCCTTAAGGAGATCAACAGATTTCAGGGCCACTTAGGTTGGGTATACCAGTTGAGACATAGACAACTTTGTTTCTGCCATCGAACCTGGATTTCTGCCCACCTTTTGGATGGTGGCCTGTCTCCTTAAGGAGATCAACAGATTTCAGGGCCACTTAAGGTTGGGTATACCAGTTCGAGACATAGGCAACTTTGTCTCTGTCATTGAATCTGGATTTCTGCCCACCTTTTGGATGGTGGCCTGTCTCCTTAAGGAGATCAACAGATTTCAGGGCCACTTAAGGTTGGGTATACCAGTTCGAGACATAGAGAACTTTGTTTCTGCCCATCGAACCTGGATTTCTGCCAACCTTTTGGATGGTGGCCTGTCTCCTTAAGGAGATCAACAGATTTCAGGGCCACTTAAGGTTGGGTATACCAGTTCGAGACATAGACAACTTTGTTTCTGCCATCGAACCTGGATTTCTGCCCACCTTTTGGGTGGTGGCCTGTCTCCTTAAGAGATCAACAGATTTCAGGGCCACTTAAGGTTGGGTATACCAGTTCGAGACATAGACAACTTTGTTTCTGCCATCGAACCTGGATTTCTGCCCACCTTTTGGATGGTGGCCTGTCTCCTTAAGGAGATCAACAGATTTCAGGGCCCTTAAGGTTAGTATACCAGTTCGAGACATAGACAACTTTGTTTCTGCCATCGAACCTGGATTTCTGCCCACCTTTTGGATGGTGGCCTGTCTCCTTAAGGAGATCAACAGATTTCAGGGCCACTTAAGGTTGGGTATACCAGTTCGAGATAGGCAACTTTGTTTCTGCCATCGAACCTCGATTTCTGCCCACCTTTTGGATGGTGGCCTGTCTCCTTAAGGAGATCAACAGATTTCAGGGCCACTTAAGGTTGGGTATACCAGTTCGAGACATAGACAACTTTGTTTCTGCCATCGAACCTGGATTTCTGCCCACCTTTTGGATGGTGGCCTGTCTCTTAAGGAGATCAACAGATTTCAGGGCCACTTAAGGTTGGGTATACCAGTTCGAGACATAGCAACTTTGTTTCTGCCATCGAACCTGGATTTCTGCCCACCTTTTGGATGGTGGCCTGTCTCCTTAAGGAGATCAACAGATTTCAGGGCCACTTAAGGTTGGGTATACCAGTTCGAGACATAGACAACTTTGTTTCTGCCATCGAACCTGGATTTCTGCCCACCTTTTGGATGGTGGCCTGTCTCCTTAAGGAGATCAACAGATTTCAGGGCCACTTAAGGTTGGGTATACCAGTTCGAGACATAGACAACTTTGTTTCTGCCATCAAACCTCGATTTCTGCCCACCTTTTGGATGGTGGCCTGTCTCCTTAAGGAGATCAACAGATTTCAGGGCCACTTAAGGTTGGGTATACCAGTTCGAGACATAGGCAACTTTGTTTCTGCCATCGAACCTGGATTTCTGCCCACCTTTTGGATGGTGGCCTGTCTCCTTAAGGAGATCAACAGATTTCAGGGCCACTTAGGTTGGGTATACCAGTTCGAGACATAGGCAACTTTGTTTCTGCCATCGAACCTCGATTTCTGCCACCTTTTGGATGGTGGCCTGTCTCCTTAAGAGATCAACAGATTTCAGGGCCACTTAAGGTTGGGTATACCAGTTCGAGACATAGGCAACTTTGTCTCTGTCATCGAACCTGGATTTCTGCCCACCTTTTGGATGGTGGCCTGTCTCCTTAAGGAGATCAACAGATTTCAGGGCCACTTAAGGTTGGGTATACCAGTTCGAGACATAGGCAACTTTGCCTCTGTCATCAAACCTGGAATTTTGTCCACCTTTTGGAGGGTGGCCTGTCTCCTTAAGGAAATCTGTAGCTGTCAGGCCCACTTATTGTTCCTCTGAAGTTCCCCCTACTTGTTTCCACTAAAGTTCTCCTTACTAGTTTCCTCTAATATTCCCCTTAAGTTCCCCCTGAAGTTCCCTCTAATATTACCCCATTCTAATTCTCCACTAAAGCTCCTCCCTCTGGTTCACCCTAATGTTCCTCTTAAGTTCCTCCTAATGTTCCCCATAAAGTTCCCCTAGTGTTTCCCTTAAACATACTGTAGGTGTCTTAAGTTTAGACTTTTATCTCACTTGACTCCCGTGTCTATCTGTCTGTCATCAAATCTTGTAACCCAATTTTCGACCTGTTCCCTTCGTCCGATGGACTTGAAATGTTGCATGGTTACCCAGTCCTGGTGACAGTGCAACCTTACATGATCAGTGAGCCAGCAGTGATCTCCAGTGACCCCACAATGACCTATCCCAGTATCTCAGGATTTGTATGAAGTGAATAACTCTTCGGATTTTTCATACCTTCTTTGGCTCGGCAGATATCGATTTCGTTACAGTTTTTGTCAAAACTAAAAAGTATAAAATAGAAAAATATATAAAAAAAATATTTTAAAACAGGCTTTTGTTAAAATGGACTAAAAAGCAAAGAATAAGTTTTTTGAGGGCCTGGTGTATCTCAAACAATGAGTCTTTTCTTTTTAGTGCACTTTAATAAAAGCCTGTTTTAATATATATATATATTTTTTGAGGCATAAACTCCTATAATTTAGGCCTAAATATGATTTTTAGGACTTGGTCATATTTTAGGTTAACTAAGGCTAAGCTTAGTTAAGCTTATTGGCCAATTATAGGCCCAAGTTTTAGCCAAGCTTTGTACCCACTATAGGCCTACTAGTTTAACTAAGCTTAGTAGCCATTGTAGGCACGTAAGCTTGGATACTCTTAGTAGCCATTGTAAGCCTATAAACTTAGTTAAGCTTAGTAGCCACTCTAGGTCTATAGGCTTAGTGGCCTATTGTAGGCCTATGAGACAGGATTAGCTGGTATGTTATATTATAATTTTTAAAATATTGTTATATATTGCAAGAAATCGGCATTGTATATTGACATATTTAACATATAATGCCAAATATATTATGTATTAACATATTTAACACGTAATGA
Source organism: Macrobrachium rosenbergii (assembly GCF_040412425.1). NCBI lineage: Eukaryota > Metazoa > Arthropoda > Malacostraca > Decapoda > Palaemonidae > Macrobrachium > Macrobrachium rosenbergii. The sequence continues at coordinate 21,867,109 of NC_089753.1, forward strand.
CGTACATATATATTACCACATATTGAACATACATTTAACATAGGTTAACATTAATATAGGCCTATATATATATATTTACTCTCCACACCTATAAGTGTTAATATTAGTGTGTGAGTGTTTCTCCTTGACATTTAAGTTAATAACTTGTATACTTACTCACTAACATTTTAATGTTAGTTATTAACATCCCAATTTGCATATCAGGTTAGATAAATATATGTTAACATTATAACGTGGGGAATGATCAGTAATATGTCAGCCGTATTGGATGATGGTAAGATCATTTTGGCTTAATTACGATCTCTCTCTCTCCTAAAGGTTCTCATTTCAATTGTTATTATTTTTTATTGTTTTATTTTTGGCTCTTTAATATTTAAGTCTCTCTCTCTCTCTCTCTCTCTCTCTCTCTCTCTCTCTCTCTCTCTCTCTCTCTCTCTCTCTCTCTCTCTCTCTCTTTCATAAAGTTTATTTCAATTTTTTGCCATTTTATATTGATTATTGTGGACTATTTCGATATATTTGAATTCTCTCTCTCTCTCTCTCTCTCTCTCTCTCTCTCTCTCTCTCTCTCTCTCTCTCTCTCTCTCTCATAAAGTTTTAAATTTCAGTTTTTATTATTTCATGTTGTTTATTTTTGTACAATTTATCGTTGTGACTTCTTTTGTTTTTATCAAATTAAGTTAAAGAGAAGCAACTGACTTTCTAAATCATTTGGACGCAGCCTGTGACTACGACCCACCAGAGGCCGGGAGCAACATGGTGCGAAGTGACTATGCTTCAAACAGCGTCGGGACTGTGCTGGTCTACAACTGCACCGATGGATACTTCGTCCCTCCGACGGAGGTCAGATTCGTACCTTACTTCTCAGGGTCTTGCACCTCATATCTATATGAAACCTGGTGGTTGTATGGGTCTTTGGGATAACAAAAATTATTTCTGAAGCATACTGTTATTTTTCCCGACAAGAAGCTGGTTCTAATCGAAAGGCTGGGGTGTGGGTGGGGTTGGGGGCGTTGAATGAATGGCTCGTAGCCACGACTGGTCACCAGAGATCTTGCGCAGGCGTGCCTTTTAGAACTCTCTATGTAATTGTCAGCTATGTAAGAGGGCCAATAAAAAAGAAATCGGTCGTACTGAGGTGACCAAGTTGCGTCCACATAGAGATAAATAATGCTCGAGTGCACTCTACGCAGAACTGATGCCAGATTTGATTTCCTTTATATGACTCGAACTGTCCGCATGCAGGGGGCGATGAGAATGTAGTCTAAGAACCGTTTGTAACTTTGGGAGTCGCCAGGGGGAACACGAGCCCCCCAAGTCAGATACTTGGCCCCAGTTGAAATTCTCTTTGTAGCTAAACTTTAACCCTTATAGTATTTGATACATTTGCACATAGTAAGAGTTGAAAATTAATTGAAAATTGAGCTCTATAATTTCAAATGCAGGTTTACTAATTACTAATACTAATATTTTCCTTTATTCAGACGGATATATACCTTCGGGAATAGTATATTTTGCTAATTACAAAACTTGTTCATTAGTTTTGTGTAATTTTCTTTGGTCCCCCCAAAAAAATATCTTGGCTCCACTTAGGCCACCCCCCAACTGATGGAATGCCAGCTACGCCTCTGAACTTTGCCCTGAAGAAATGAAGTGCTGTGGCTTATTCCCTAAAGAAGCGATTGTAAGATCCAAGTAAAACGGACACGAATAGTTTTAATGATGACAGTGCAACTAACATTAAAGTAATTATCTAGTACCACAGATTTGCAGAAATCATTTACAAACGCATATGCAATTGGAGCCTAGATAACTGTTTATCTAACTCTTAGCAGACCCATCGGGCATGGCACCAGTAATATTTTTAAAATTCAATAATTCCGATTTTTTTTCCTTACAACCAAGTATACTCTCATTCGTTTGCCTTATTATATCTATCTATCTATCTATAATATTAAAAGGTTAAAGTCCTCCCGGGCCTCGCAAGGCTCATAGGGCCGGGCGCTGAACTCCGGTTTCTTAGGCCGACAGCCTGTGTATATATATATATATAGTATGTATATATATATATATATATATATATATATATATATATATATATATATATATATGTATATATGTGTGTATATATATATATATATATATATATATATATATATATATATATATATATATATATATATATATATATATATAATGTGTGTGTGCACTCATACGTTATTAAATCTTAGTCTAAAATGTTTTCATTTATTTTTTCAGATTGACACTGAACCAGTAACTTGGACTAATGTCACCTGCAGCCCAAACAAGACCTGGATACCTGAGAATAATTACTCTCCTTACTGTGCCAGACGTAAGTAGCAATCAATCCATATTTCGGGATAGTAAGTAAAACTGTTTCCATCGATCACAGTAACTAATATTTTTCTCATTCTTTGTTTTTTTTTTAATCTCAGTGAGCGTAAGTTTAAGGTTGTTGCTGAAATCTAGGCCTATGGAGAATTCAAGCGAATGAACTCGGTCTGTGGTTTTAAATAAGTACCGGAATCCCTTATTTGAGTACCTGGTGAACTTAGCTAGTCTCATCAGTTTGTGTATGAACCGGTTCTGTCAAATTATTTAGACTATGATGAAAGGAAAATTGAATTTTCAAAGTTAATGACCAACAACGTTGTAACTGTCATTATTATTATTATTATTATTATTATTATTATTATTATTATTATTATTATTATTATTATTATTATTATTATTATTTGCAGTGTGCTTGGATGACCCCATAGACCCAACGCTGCCCCTTATCAACTCTACATGGAATGGAATTGACAGAGAAATCGGATCCCAGGTAAAGTTCTCCTCGGTGACCTTAGGCTAACTCTCTCGGAAGACTGCTTAGAATTTATTATTATTATTATTATTATTATTATTATTATTATTATTATTATTATTATTATTATTATTATAACTCAGAAGATGAAGAACGATATTCATAAGGAACAATCCCACCAAGGGGTCATTGACTTGAAATTCAAGCTTCCAAAGAGTATGGCGCTCATTCGAAAGAAGCAATTGAATTCAATGGGAAGTGCGGAAAGAGATTTTAGAAGAAAAACAGATAAATTAACAAATGAATAAAAATTTAAGTAAAATATTAAAATGCAAGTCGAATTGCTTTAGGGTAGCAATGCATTGCGTCTTCGCTTGCACCTCTGAAGTTCTAGTTGCACGACAGCCTCTGGGAGGCTGTTCCACTGTCCAACGGTGTTAGGAATAAAGGGCATCTGGAACTGAGAAGTTCTGCAGCGGGGCACATTTACTTTATAGTTTGTCACCTCTATGACAAGTTTGGATGTGACGTTTTCTTTGCGTCTATATGATAAGTTAGGCTGCGAGTTTCGGTTAAGTTAGGTAAGCTAGGTTAAGTTCGGGCCCAACAAACAAGTAGATATAGGACACACAACATTTCTTTATTTATCTTTAACGCCAGTGTACCAATGCATCGGTATTTCCAGAAGCACTTTTAGTAACTTCATCTTTTGAGAGATTCAGTAACAAATTTTTATCGATGATACTTGTGCATGATAAACTTTGAGGCAAGAGCCGTTATGACTTAGCCTACTAAAAATGAAGTGGGGGCGGGTATTTTGCGTGAACTGTAATGTTTTCACCATTTTACATTGTATTTCTATTGTTTTTCAAAATAAAATGGTAACTGTTTTTTATTTTGATGTTGTTCCATGGCGTCCAGCATTGTGTTCAATAAATAGATACTATTGTTTTTCCAACTAAGATCTTAACCATACTCTTTTGCTTGTCGTGCCAACGGCAAAGCACCAAAACTTATCCAAATTTCCATGACTTCTAATCAATATGTTTTTCGATTACCTTCCCATAACTATCTAGTAAAATCTCACTTGGGAATTTTTTGTTTAATCATCCATAAACAAAGTATATGACCTGTAAGCTTTCCTGCCTAGGGTGCAGCTCCAATTCCTTGTAGGCTACCATCTAGTACAGGGGTTCTCAGTCTTTTTTTTCAGTGATGGCACCCTGACTTATGTAATCATTACCGTGGCACCCCTTCCTCACCATCCCACCATATCACATGAATTAACTTCTTTTTTAATGAATAAAATTGTTATCCATACTGTGTATATATATGTGTGAGTGTGTTAATATAGTAGAGTAGACACCATAGAGCGTATAGCCGTATATACCTAGAGTGGCGATCTTCCAGCCGAGCGTGTGACCTCGGGCGGCCATATTGAAAAGTTTCGTCCAGCTCATAGTACTATGCGGTAGAGACGCAGCGCTACGGCAACTTTGCTTTTTTTTTCCCTCTGGTTTAATTATTATTAGAATATGTTATTTTTCATAGGTAAATTAATCATCACTGTACAATATATTTCGAAATATTTCTATTCTGAGGTTTACTGAGGTACAGAATTTTACACTCTAATCCGTATAGTCTCAAATATTTGAAAGCCAACTATAATTTGATTGGAAAAACGTTTTCCCTTATTAATATTCTTTATTCATAAAAATAACTATACATTCACTTATAACAAAAAGAAAAACTAAAATGTTGATTTATATAAAGTACAGAGTTTGCATTAAAAATCATGTACTTTAATTTGTAGCCTATATATCTAAATTAAGGGAAAGTCAGATACATCATTCGAAGAATATTATTCCCTTGCTGAATGATCTATGTGCATGATATATATATATATATATATATATATATATATATATATATATATATATATATATATATATATATACATATATATATATATACATATATATATATATATATATATATATATATATATATATATATATATATATATATATATATATATATAATGTGTGTATGTGAGAGAGAGAGAGAGACAGTGTACTTGTTAAAATATACAATATAATTTATGTGTATGTATACAACCAATTATTCATCATAAACCATTTAAGTTTTTTTTAAAGGAATATTTACTATGATTTATTCTGATGTATATAGATTTCTTATTAGTTTAACATATCTCTCTCTACACCTCATTTTATTTTCCTTAAAGAAAAATAGGTAACATATACCTATTTTTCTTTAAGAAAAGTGAAATGGGATGTAGAGTGTGATGGTCGTAGGTCTGGCAGAGGCACAGTAACAACCATTCGATCTTGCTCAGGCAACCAAATAAGAGTAAGGAATTATTCTTGATTATCTATTCCCCAGGTGGTCATCTCGTGCCCCACCGAATATTACTTCACCAACATGAATCAGACGCTAGTGATCACTTGCGAGGAAGGCGGCCTTTGGACAAACTACAGCTCAGGTCTTCTGATTTGCAGGAAACGTAAGTTCTGTGCCACCCAGAGTTACCTTTAACTCTGAATTGTCATCATTTCGCAGTATTAGTTTGCCACTTACATTTTTATCTATTTATTTATGTTTATTATTTTTTTCTTTTTTGATAAGTGATCTCTTCTTATTTCCGAATATCCCATTGCCTTCTGTTATCTTTCTAATGAAGACCACATTCTCCGAAGCATGAATTTCAAGTCAATGGCTCCTCAGGTGGGCTTGTTCCATACGAATAGGTTGCATCTTTTGATTAATAATAATGATGTTTTATATATCATGGCATTAAATAAATATAAGAAAGTTAAAACCTGAAGGAATATCTCATTGATTCAAATTAATCTGCCTTGATAAAGCGGCCACAGGTATTCCCCCGGACATCCCAGAGGGGGCAATACTGTCTCAAAACGTGACCCGATATTGGGTGGGTGACGTCATGAACTTCACCTGTGAGCCTCCGCGAATGAGCGCCCGCGGAGAGACCTACGTCACAGCCCAGTGCACCAGTGAGGGGTGGACGGAGGTAGACCCCGAATTCTCCTGCTATGATGGTGCGGTTTATTTTATTTATTTATTTGTTGGTGTGTTTGTCTATGTTTAAAGCGTATTTTCATCGGTGTTTTTATATACTTCTCTTTATTTATCCTGAATCATTTCCATATTCACATGGGTAGGCCTATAGCTTCTCGTGCTGGTCTCTGTCTCACAACTAGGCCTAGCTCTCTGTGCTCCTTTCCCCTAGTCCCTGTTTTATTCAGTAAAATAGCGGAATCCTCAGTAATGTATCTCTTATCATCAAGTATGCCTAGATCCCCCACCCATCACGACCCGGGGTGTGACCTACGACTACACGGGCATTCCCATCTGGGGCACTCAAGTTAACTACCAGTGCGAGGGCGCTTTCATCAAGACATTCTCGGCCTTCTTCAGCGTCATCTGCGACAACGGCACTTGGTCCCCGGACGCGGTGCCGATTTGCCGTAAGTGTAGAGTTACGTTGAGTAAGTTTTTTCCTCTTTGTTCCACCGTTTTCACCCCATGTCCAAACCATCTCGGTCTATGAGATTTTAGATAATTTTTTTATTGCCATTTTATCTGCTGCATCCATAGCATTGAATTTCAAATTGATGAAATTTTGGCACAAGAAATTTGATCAATAATAACAATAATAATCATATCTAATGTCACTTAGTCTTTTTTTCCAGTAAAACTCTAAGAGGACATAATATTGGTGCTTTTTTTTTTTAAGTACCCACCAAATGTTTAGCTGCTTCAGCTGGGACCAAAATATGAAAAATCAGGTCATGACCTGCAGCCTGTTTGGCCAGCTGATTTAGTTTTTACAAAGTGGTCATCCCTTCAAAATTAAATGATGTGGTAAAGTAATTAATCTGCAACAAAAATTTAAAGTTTTTTTCCACTCAATACAGTTTCTAAGACTCATTTATGTAAACAAAAAAATACACCCCTTGAAGTAACAACCAATGAATAATATACAATACAGATTTTCCTAAAATAATTTACGATGATGAAGCTTTATCTTACTTCCACATAAATAATATCAGTCAGCAGAATGACAGAGCAGTATATATAATAAAAAAAACCTAAAGGATCAAAAAACAAAAGAAAATATTTCTTGGGTCTTTTTTGTCATTTTCATAAAATGTTTGACTAATACACAACTAATCGAGTTCCTCTTTCCTCTTTTCGTCACGAAGACAGATAGTTTGCACGGACGATACTCCCTTTGTTCATAGCAAAGGATTTTTTCTTGACAGAATCAGTTGAAATATTTATATTGTGCTATGGTGTTCTGCCAGACGATGACGTCATGGTTATGCGTAATTACTGATTTAAGCCAAACATACACACACACATACATACGTACGTATATATATGTATATATACATATATATGTGTATACTGTATATACATTTACACACACGCACATATACAGTGTATACTATATATATATATATATATATATATATATATATATATATATATATATATATATATATATATATATATAATATTATCACATACACAATTGTTCTGTGCATTAGTAGAATTACTAAAGGCCTCATTCAAACGGGATGGTATCTAAATAAAAACTCCATTAGATACCATCCAGTTTGAATGAGGTCTTTTAATATATATATATATATATATATATATATATATATATATATATATATATATATATATATATATATATATATATGTGTGTGTGTGTGTGTGTTTGTGTGTATTTCAATAGCCACAGTGACCCCTTAGCTACTAAAAGTCTCACACTTCATTGGATAATACATTTATCACTACTAGCCCTTAGCAGGTTCGAATCCCGCCAAGGAAGGTGAAAGCTCCTTCGCTTATCTCCCGCTCGGAAATAGGCTCACAGTGAGAAGCGTTTCTCAGGAAGTTGAAAAGTCATTGTGGCTTTTAAATTTTACGTAAAATATTCAGTAAGAATGTGTATGTTCAGATGTATATTTATATACATACACATTCACTCATGCACACACACACATTTACACATATATTTTTTTAAAGATAAATACAAAAACAACGTTATTTGAATAAGCCGGTATATTTCGACCACGATGTAGTTCTAATATATTTTGATTCAAAATAGAGGCTTAATCAGTTTTATTTATTTCTATTATTTGCCTTTTATACGAACTATATTAAAGTGTTAGATTGCAGAAACAAACATAAACACACACTAACACACGCATAGATAACACCTTTAGTACTATCTCGCAGCCTTTAGTTGGCAAAATTGGCGCCGAGTAGCCGACATTGGTGACCAAACTAAATAGGCCTACTTGTCTTGTCTCTTAATTTTCCGATTCGTCACTCCCGCGATTATCAACAGATTATGTGGAATCACTGTAATGAACACGTATGACTTTAATTTTCCACCGAAACTTAAAAAAAAAACAAACAAGTAAAATGTACATTATACTCAAGACCACCGAAAATAGATGTATCTTTCGATGGTCTCGGTATAATGCTGTATGAGCCGCGGCCCACGAAACTTTAACCATGGCCCGCTGGTGGCCTGGCCTATGTCATTGGCAGAAGCACGATTATGGCTAAATTTAACCTTAAGTTAAACAAAAACCACTGAGGCTAGAGGGCTGCAATTTGGTATGATTGATGATTGGAGGGTGGATGATCAACATACCAATTTGCAGCCCTCTAGCCTCAGTAGTTTTTAAGATATGAGGGCGAACTGGAAAAGTGCGGACGAACAGACAAGGCCGGCACAATAGTTTTCTTTTACAGAAAACTAAAAGGGACATTTTGAGGCAAAGTTCGGCAGAAATGAATGTTGAAGAAGAACAGTTGTAGATTCGAGAGGGGAAGTTGTTCTAAAACTCTAGGTCTAATAAAATTATTTTTTTTTAAACAACGGATTCTGATTACTTCAGAATAACTCTGGTTTCTTGACAGACTTTGAAAAATATAGATTAATAATTCTGGTATTTATTTATTACTGAATTCAAAATCAGTTATTCAGTTATTGTAAGGACGCTAATTATGGCTGATTTCTTCTTGTTTATGTCCATTCATTCTTTTGCGCCTCTCTCTCTCTCTCTCTCTTCATTATAATCATTATCATCATATTCACACTGAATCATTTTCCAAAATTCATTGGAGATGTTTCCATCATTACTTTATGTATATATATATTTTTTTATGAATGAACTGGATTACTGTACTGTGTGAGTGCAGTAATTCATTCATAATTACTTGTAGATATGATAATCTATGCATTTTTATGTATGCTAATCTGTAATTGTATATATATATATATATATATATATATATATATATATATATATATATATATATATATATATTATAATATGCTTATAACACAATGAAATATTTTCAGCATCAAAGAGTAAGACAATTTTATCTAAATTTCTGCTGTGTATGTCATTTACATCAAATACGACCTCGCTATCAATGTAACCTCACCCGAAGATGTTGTTCTTATGTAATACTTACAGGTCAGTCTCTGATCTATAGCCTTTGTAAATACAGAAGTATGTTTCCACGTAATCAAATATAAATGACTTTGTAGCTTGTTCTTTTATTTTCCTGTGCATGCGTTTGAATTTGGCGTATGGAAGAAATAAAAAAAGTGGTAGTGGAGCTGGGTCTCTTTTTCACCGTCCGTGGTTTGATCCGAGACCGCTGGAGGTTTGAAAAGGGGCGTGGGACTAGCAAAGATCCTGGATTCGATTTCCGAGAGGGTAGTGGCGTTCCAGGAATCTTCCAGCTATGTCCCAATGTGCCCCTGTTGACTTAAAGAATTAATTTCTCAAAATGGCCTACAGATTGAGAACCAATATATTAGATCACCCAATTGACAGTGGGGCCTGACAGGATATCTACGCCTGACAGCATTAGGTTCCTGGTAATGATTCTCTCGTTTTACCATCGTGATCCTATGGATCTTTCAATCGTTTATTGACCTTTCGAAAAGTCTTGGAATTAACATAGGTATCTCTTATGATTAAAATTAATATGAATTTACCTCGTTAGATAATATGAAGCCTTATTCGATATTTCCGGGAAGACATTGGCAAAATAAGAGTAATTTTCTTCACTCAAGCTGAGGTCTGAGTCTAAGGAAGTAGTGGCAGTGTCACTAAAGTCTCGCGGCATTTTAACCATACAGTAGAAGGATGGCTTGCCCGTACAACCCCCCCCCCATAGGAAATCCTGCTCGCTCTTCCTCAGCACCAGACGAATGTGTCCTTGTACTTTGTATTCATCTTTCTCCCGATAAATGGCAGAGAAAGAAGGTCAGAAACCGTCTACGTAGCCCGTAACCTGTACATAGGGTCATCAGCATAGGTCTAGCAACCTCATGAAAAATCAATGGTAATGGATTCATAGGAAATGTCATGATGCTGCTGTTAGCAGCTTGGGTCACAGTAAGATTATTGTGCCTTTTGTAATTACATATGGAGCCAGAGCGGCATGGTCATCCTGTTTAGTAATATAAATTCTGTTGTGTCTTTGCTCACCAAGGCTGTGAATTTCGAACCTGGTTGCAAGCTGGGCAGTGTGGACAGTAATCAGATTGGAAAAGGGCTTAGGGCTTGCAACCTCATTCCTATTCCGTGTTGAGATTGACAATCGGGAAGCCGCCACGCCTCTTAGAAGTTCCCCTTGAGGATCATATGCGTATCGGCCAATAATGCTCACCGCTATAGCATTATTTTCAAAAGAGAATGACCTTATAGGGAACTGGGTCAGGACGTGTATCCAGGAGATGCGGATAATGGTCGGCGGTCCGTGATTAAAGATAGCCGCTAACTTCTTTGTCTTGAGCCGAGTCAGACCATCAGCCACTAGCATTCAAATGGTTGAGAGGGGGGGAATTGTCCATGGGCACGGCACCCACTTGAAATGTTTTCCCGTGTATAGAAACAAATTCTGTTAGATTTCGTGTTTGAAGAGGACCAGCCTGAACAGATGATATTATAATGCAATTCATACTCGGCGTTTATTATAAGAAAATCATTAGGTCATGGGTTTACGCATGCGCGGTTTCGTGTCTGCGCCTTGCTGTCCCCCGTATTCTTAGATAAAGGTTTCGTTTGAACGACATGATTTACTGTAAATTCAAAGATAAGCAAATTCTGTGTGGGTATCCCAACCATCAGCCCATGAGACGTGAGCGTTTGTGATAAGAATCTTTTGAATAAACAAAATGGGCCTTGCACATCTTTGGACAGATATTGTGTGCAAGACTGGAAAGCGTGTCATGTGCATTCGGATAGAAATAAGAAATCACTTCCTCCTTATTACTGTATCGTACACAGCAGCCATTGCGTTAGTGAGGAAAATATATAAAAATTATTTTGTCGTTTAGTTGTTTGTCTCTTGTCAGGAGAAAAGCGGCAACAGAGGTGACGCTCGATGACGACGCGGATTGGAAAGTTGCCAGTTTCTCTCTTTGTTATAATGTATTATTAGGCATTCAGTTTCAAAGGAATGAAATTCCCATCGCGATTAATGGAAAAAGCTGAGAGATGCATGTCTAATTAAATAAATAGCTTACATCTGAAATGTGATATTGAATGAGAACGACCAAACGATCGCTATGCTCAGTTCCCAACGAATTCATTACTAATATCCTCGCTTGCCTACAACTGAAGTTATGTTGATTACTTGATTTAAATGGCATACGAAAATAAAAGAACGATTGCAGGTATTTTTAACATTTTGAAAAAAGACCACCATAACGATTTTTATAGATGTATTTGTGCATTTTGGCGGGCAACTGCATCTATGCGCAGCCGCCTGGAGAGAGAGAGAGAGGAGGGACACAGAGTTCGAGCTTCGTTGTCCAAACCCTCTACAGAGTGATGAAGCTGCGGCGTAAATATCCTATTTTTGTGTCCGTTTAAGGTAAAGCACGGCGCCAGTTTTATCACCAAGTTATCCCTTACGTCCCCTAGGTCGCGGCGTGCCACGAATCCCCACCGCCCCCGTCGTATTTCGGCCGTAGACGTGTGTTGAAGGTGTCGTTGGGCGTACCCTCTCGGTAGTGAGCAGCGTCCATGTTTTGTTTTCGGGGGTTTGGGGGAAGGGGGGGAGGCAATGGAGGCGCAAACTGACGCCAACGTTTTGATCCATTTTTGAATAGGACTCCTGTTTTAGAAGACTCGTTTCCCGTGAATTTGAATTTATTTCCAACATTCGTGAATTAGATTCCATCTTGAAGGTAATAGGAATGGTACTAACGGTGTTTGATCTGGAATGGCTACGACGACCCCACCCCTTATCCGCCTCCCTTCCACCTCTTCCCCGCCGAATAACAGCCGCGGTTCTCGTTTAGACCAACCATTTATTTTCGAGTGCGGGATCCGTTTGATTTTCGAATTTTATCGATATCGGTTTCATTCGCTAAATTTCCGCATTTTATTTCCATTTTATTTTTTTATTGGATACGCTATGACATGTTACTGCTAAGGCTATTTTGTTATCTGGCTTAGGTCTAATTCAAAAAAGTTATATTGTCTAATATAAAAAAGCTATATTGTCTAATTTAAAAAAAGTTATATTGTCTAATTTGGAAAAGTTATATTTTCACTTTTGTACCACAGCCACTTCGGGTAGCCAAATGTTCGTTTCCGGTCCGAACATCCCTCCTCGATTTTTTTATATTTTTCGAATTCTCAAAAAAATGAAACAAAAAATATCCCAGATACATAATTCATGCAGACATATATTTATCACGATAAACAATAGGATACAGTATTTTTTATGTAAATAATCGGCGATTTTTTTCTAAGTTTCAATTTCGCGAAATGCACAAAGGGACTTTTGAAGGGATATTTGATCCCCCAGGGGGGCTAGTACTAAACATGGCAAGTGGACACAAATCACTGTCTAGTACTAGCCCTCGTGTGGAATCGGAGTTCAGACCGGAAACGAACTAATGAATGCAGAGTGAGGGATAGTGCTTAATGTAGGCTCAGTAGCCATTTCTGAGGAAATATGACCTAAGTGGACTTAACCTAACCTCGGACTCTGCCATAACCTGTTTGGGTGGGATGGGGCCTTCATCTCCCTCCTCCCTGGAACCCCCCCCCCATAATCTGTGACCCCTCACTCAAAATTTTGGTAGAACTGTATAGTAGCTCCGCGGTGGCGACTGCCTTCTAACTTAACTTTTTCTACAGTTTTTGGTTGCTAATTATGAGTTTACCTTTAAATTTTGGCGCTCGAGTGTAATTAACCCATGTAAGTTAACCCGTGATCCATCAAGACAAGGGGTCGTTTCAACGTGTTCATATCCCGTCCGGCAAGACAATAACGTAGGCTTAACCCCGAATAGTACTAAACACGGGCGAAGGACATTCCATTTTATCAACAAACAGATCCGGCCAGTATCAGAACCCCTAAAGTGTAGAAAAATCAGTTGAAAACGTACAAACCGCAGAGCTAATACATAGCATTACCTAAATTTTACCTAAAGGCAGGTAATGTATTGTTTATTTTGAAGACCCAGACCTCCAACAAACAGTAATTTATATTTTCTTGGGTAAAACACATCAAAACAGAAAGTTTCTCCTCAATACATAACCTTCGCAAATGGTTAAAAACAGAGGAAAATAATAAAATTACAACTTATAAGGTAAGACAATACCAGCCCCCCACCCCCCGCCAAAGCTTATATGGCAAAATTGTAACCAGTAAACATCCCTAGGTTACATTAGGTTGGTATCAAAACCCAAAATGGTTCTTCATGCAAAAATGGCTAGGTGGAGTCCTCCGAAAAAGTACCATTTTATTTTACCCTAATCCTGTATAGGTTTATCTCTAGTTCGTGTTTATGATATTCTCTGTCTTTTATTCGTGTTATTACAACGTCCCTTGGGGCTGGTCTGAAACGCATGCCCATTTTGCACATAAACCATAAGTTTCTGAGCCATAGGGCAATTTTACCCGGGTTTCAGGAAGGGATTTTTGGACTTTGGATATGACTAGATAAATATTTATTATTTTTTATTATTATTAGTATTAGTATTAAAAGCCAAGGTACAAACCTGTATGGATAAGTATCATACTACAGGCAGTCCCTGGTCATCGGCAATCCGGCATTACGGCACTTGTCTAGCACCGACAATAACTGGATTTTCAGTGCCGATATGCGTCGACCCCTGCTTATCGGCGCCAAAAATCCCCAGGGATCAGCGTATTATCAGTGATTTTCGGTTATCGTCATGTCATCAGGAACGGAATCCCGCCAATAACCGAGGCTGCCTGTACAAGCCCATGTGCACATCAACAAATTATAAGAGAAATAAAATCACCTAGTAAAACTTGATTTAGGAATCTTCAGGAATCAGAGTAAACTTGCAATCTTCAGACATACAAAAAATGACAAGTTATTAAGTATGATGGGTGTTGTGAATGGTTAGGAGTAAGAATCAAATTTGAGGTAAAATTTTGTAGGCTTAGAAGTAGAATTATGGTTATGTTCTTTATTCTGAAATTCAGTCATCTTTACAAATATGTAAATAAGTTCTTCAGAAAATTGCAAAATATACAGATATAGTCAGTCACACTTGTATGTATTATTGTGATTCTTTATAAGTAAACAATATTTGCTGTCACTTAAACAAAAATGGTACATTGGAGAATTGAATAGGTATGTGGAAAGAAAAAAAAAAGCAGAGGTTCTGATAAGGGAAAATGATATGGCCTCAGAATTCAAGAAGAATTTGAGGTAGTTCTCAGTTGCTGAAAAGGCCGTGATGATTTTACCTTGACGAGACAGCACAGGAAACACTTGTCAGTACCAGACAGTGTTCTTGTGTTACATACAGGGCACAAAGACTAGAGAAATGATGAATAAGATCTGACCCTTATATTTCACTCGTATAATCTAGAGTATTTGTACTAGGTCGTACAAAATCAAGAATACTGTATGTTGAGTATGTAGCCAGCTTTCACTATAAGTTGACTATGCCTGGCTGTACAAGCTGAAATAAATCAAATTGGTATCTGTACATAGTTACCAATAATTTTTTTGATAAATGATCAGGTCACAATAGAAAAAGGACATTGTGTTACAATACATAAAGTAGTTTTCATTATGGTAGATGTAGATATAGTAGTATAATTACATTTAAACTTATTCATTTATAATTAAGTTAATAAAAGAAAACAGTTATTCTCATATAATTTTCTGTACTATGGTGTCTAATTTCTATTACTATAATGTAGTTGTAATGGAAGTTCGTACTTGTGTGAAAAAGTCAAATTTTCATCAAGTCTGTTTATATTTAAACAACTTGTGTTGTATGGGAACATATTTATGCATGATCTTACATGTATATAAATTGAAATGGCTTCATTGTATTAAATGTTTTCATATCAAAATGAATGTCGGCTGCTACTGCAATAGAATTATCCACCAAGCAACAGCCAAAATACTGAGATTTAAAACCAAGATTTTTTTAAAATTAGCTAAGCTGCAACATTCTTCCTTTCTTCTCTCCCTACTGTTGCTTAATGATGTTCACACAAATGGGGTTTTATTCTAATCCATGTTGAGTGTTTGATCTAAATTATTCTTCATAGGTAAACATTCGCATTTTAATGGAAAAGACAATTTTTCAAAATTCACTTAAAATTTCAATGATTAATATTAAAGACTTGGAGAGAGGAAAAAAAAATCCACTAATCAGTGAAAATACCTTTTTGTTTTCAGGTCCCCTTAAACTTGGTCCAAGATGAGTGATGGAATGCTATCATTGTCGTGGAATAACCACAAAGCCACATTTTGCCATGTACTTTCCACACTCAGGGAAAAGGTCAGTCTGATGGTAACTGTATGGTTGGGTCTACACTGCAAAATATTTTCATATATTGCTTTTCTTCTGTATAATTTATATATTTTCTGCTTGATAGCCGTTTTGACATCCAGTTCAGGTGATAAAATGTAATGAGTTGTAATTTCATATGTGCTCCTTGTCCAGCCTTGGTATTACATATTGCTGTATGTGCACTAGTAATCATGTTGCTTATTTTAGAATCCAAGTATGTTAAGCTGTACATATTTTTTCGTTTTAGGAAAAATACACGGATGTCACTGTAGCGTGTGAAGGACGGTTTTACCCAGTGCACAAACTAGTGTTGTCAACGTGTAGTGAATATTTTGAAAAGATTTTTGACAATACACCATGCAAACATCCAGTGATAGTATTGAAAGACATAGCATGGGATGAATTAGAGGCGTTGTTAAGTTATATGTACGATGGTGTAGTTAGTGTTGCTCAAAATGACCTTGCTCGTTTGATCAAGGCAGCGGAAGTGTTAAGGATAAAGGGGTTAGCTGTCCCTGATGAACCTCCACCATCTAGAAACGATGTCAGCAGTAGAAAGTCTACGTATCGAAGTTCCGATGACAGAAGTAGTCCGCATCCAAAGCGTAGAAGAAGAGAAGAAAATGCTCCTCAAAGTAGTGTATATAGATCTCCCTCCTCCTCTCCAATAAGAGCGTCCCCAGGTCTTTCAGAATCCGAACCAAACAGAACACAAACAGACACTCGGTGGAAAGACCACATGAGTGAACAGTCTTCTGACAGACCTTTAGATGACAGATTGCATCAATCTGCGTCTGCTACCTCATCGTCGCCAAAAGCACCTGTGGAGGTTTGTGAAATTCGTTTTCATCTTTCCAATTAAGGTGAATGGAAAAGATTTTGATCTAGCTTGAGCCTTGTGTCTACTTCCTTGATGTTTTTATTGTTTGATATGATTTCCTAGCTGTGAAAATTGCAATTAAATATTATTACTCTTATCTTTGCAGGTTATGGTGGATGAAAGTCTTGTCAAAGAGGAGGTTGAGGACACTGTAGATAATAGAGATGATGTGATAGATTCAGGGATGGACTATGGATCTTTAGGGAGTGATTCTAAGTTAGATGGTTCAGTGGGGGATGAGGATGGGCAAATGTTACCTAATAAATTTGAACAGAATATTAGTTCCCAGTCAGAATCGCAAAGTCAGCCGTTACCTGATGCAGTTGTAGAGGCTTTAGCAGGCCCCTCAGGGATGCAAGGGGTAAGTATTTCAAGTTTTGTATTTGTGATGATAATTACATGCTATTGTTAATAATAAAATCATCTAGCTTTTAATGTATTGGATTAATATATATTTAGGTGGATGAAATTCTTACTACCATTAATGTAACTTCTGTGATTTGAAAAGAAATATCAAGGTTTAACAAGGTTAGAAGGGTTCTCCATAATGTGTGCTGGGTTGAGTCTTGGTTTTCCTTTGATGACCACTGATGCTTTCTAGATCAGTGTGTAGTTATTCATGCCTCATAAAGGGATGACACCTGCATACATACTGAAGGTGATTTCAAGTCAGGGAATAAATCAGTACCTGACCTCTTTACATTAATGTTAGTATCATGGTCCATTCCCTAAAACCCAAGTGTACATTTGCCTACTGATATACTTATGATTTTGTTCTCTCTCTTGTAACTAGTGGTTGGGTGGGTGCGAAGTGCCTGGTAGTTTCTCCGGAATGGAGGGATATAGTGGCGATGGTAGCCAGGATGTGCACCCACCCCAGCAAGGGCCACCTGTCAGTGGTGTTCAGTCAGGAGCACACCAGATGGTGAGTGTTACAAATTATGTATTTTGGAAGGGTTAAAGCCATCTTTTGGGTTTGGTTGAGATCCCATATCGACGTTTGTGACTGGAATTAACCTGGTCTTTTACATATACCATGTATTCTGTGCAGTGTAGTTTTAAGAAACTTGATTCCTTCCACAACAACGAAAAATCCTTATCATAAAAAAGTTACAAAGTTGAGTGGTAAGATACCACTATTTACTACATGCAAATCAGTTTCAATGCACTGACCCAGACTAGTGAATTTTGTCAGAAGCAGAATAAGAAAGGAAACCACCTAGCTTGGCATACTGTAAATCTCCTTGCAGAGGTCCACTTATAGTAAGAATTGCAGCTTGTAATTCCCTTTTGGTTCATCTGTAGGAGACCCATTTGTATCTTGGCTAGCCATAGTGTTAGTGAATGAAAACACTAAATTAAACTTTTCCTGCTTGATAAACAGGCAGCCATGTAACTATTTTGAACAGTTTCAAGTATACAAATCAAAATTATATTGTATCACAGTATCATTTTATGAAAATTGGTCATTTCCAAGGTCTAGGTCTTTGCTTGCTTTGTGAAAACTGGGAGGATCAAGTCTGAATAGGATATGTTTTAAGTTAGTTTAGCCAGTTATTCTTATGGTAGCAGGCTTTGAAGTATATTGAGTGGTATTCTATTATAATATGAACACCCCCTGTGCAGATTATGATGCAGATACACCTAGAATTCCTGCATAGGATGAAGCCAAAGAATAAGTCTTATCATTCTTGACTGGTAGGAGGGAAGCTTGCAGGGGCAAGTGAGGAAGGTATATTTTTAATGTGTAAGTTAATTGTAAGATTAGGTTTAAAAAAACCACGTAATGAATTGAAATTAAATGCTTTTACATGGTTAGTTAGAATACAACCTTTTGTTTAAGACACATGATTAACTAGTCAGACAAAATTTAAAAATCAAAGTATAATACAAAGGGATTTGGGGTCATTTTGGTTGCTTTGTGTTTCCAGATGAGTTCATGACATAAGCCATCTCACATTTCTCAGTTATTTCCCTGTGTAAATCTGTACCATTTACACTGAGTCAGACCAGTGGCACTCGCAGTAAATTTCATCCTTTCATTGTCATGCTTGAGCCTCAGTTATGTGTATGTTTCAAGGGATTTTTGTTGTTTTCATGGCTATGGTATTGTGGTTCCTTATTTCCCATCCTACTTCCTTTCTTTAATCTTGCTGTTAAATTTCTTTATTACTTCTTAATGCATCTGTGGCGATTTTTCCGAGTTTAACTTTTAGACCCTTGTACTTCGTCTCATTCATTTTCTCCAAAGAAATATTCTGTGGATAGTCACAGGCTTATGGAGGGCTGTGGGTTTTCCAGAGCTAGAGAATTGTTAGTATATAAACATTTCCTGTGGTCTTCATTTAGCGTTATATATCATATTCCCTTCACGTTATAGTATTGTGATTTGCCACTAGTGAATGTATTGGTGATTGTCTTTGACACTTTTTCCTTGCAGATTTGTTAAATAAAGTTTTATTCCATTTCCAGTTGATTCACTGGAGTTTTTGGCTTAGTCTTCTCAAATTCTGTTTTGCTGTTTTTAATGTAAATAATCTTGCTTATTCTTTATCATCCTTAATTAAGCTATAGTATTTAGGAATGCTTTGTTCTTTTCAGGTGTACTGTATTAGTACATTTAATTGTTTTTGGAACCTTATTCAGTTGCTCATTTGGATATCTACTAAATTATTCAGTTGTTCATTTGGGATATCCACTGAATTAGTTGCTCTGAGCATTTGTTATACAGTGTTGTTATGTAGTTATTTCTTTCTGGGTCAGTTTGTTTAGGTTAATTGCTTACCTGCATCATAAGTATCGTTATGTAGTTATTTCTTTCTGGGTCAGTTTGTTTAGGTTAATTGCTTACCTGCATCATAAGTATCAGTAAGCCAATGGTTTCTTGCCAGTCTATCTAGTTGGGTTTGTAGCTCATTCATGCCTTCTTCAGTTGTGATTGAAGTCGTGTCCATGTTTCCAAGATGAGATGTTTTCTCTGTGTCTGACATGTAAGACATGCTTTCTCATGAGCAGTTTCTTTTTTATTTTTTGCCTAAAAATGGATTTGTAAGCATTGATCATCAAAGATTCTAGCTGAACTGTTGCACTATAAACTGGTCTGTGGGATCTGTTAATCTCTGACCAGCAGTTTTAGTTATCTCTTAAGCAATAAGTTTTGTCCAGTTACTTGGCTATTAAGGAGTTCCCAGTCAATGGTTTTTGCAAGGGAGTTTTGTTTTTCCTCGATTCATCTGTGGGCTGCTTGCTTTGTTCTCTTTTCTGTTGGCCTGAGATACGTTGCTCTCCTCACTTCCCTATTCTGCGGTGCAATATCCCAACCCCGTTTTTGGGGTGTCCCTTTACTACTGTCGTCTAGCTAGCCTACAGGATTCATGACTTCTTTGCAAGGGAATTGGCCTGTGGTGGTCTCTCATGTTATTACTAGGGATTCTTGGCTGCCTCCTCTCCAAGACCACATAATTTCTCTCCAGCAGAAGTTAATGGAAATGTGAGATACTGTAGAGAGCTTATCCACTGACATGGCCTGAGTCGGGTCCTATTGGCCTTAACTTCCTTCTTCAAGATGAGGCATGGGCTTCAGGAGTGGCCAAGGTGAACTATAATCTCTTTTGGATGTGCCTCCATCTTGATCACCTGAGAGGTGCTGTATTTGCTGAAAAACTTGGTCATAAACAGCCTTCAAGGCCATATGCAGTCTTGTAACCTCACCAAACATTCACCCTCCATGATTAGCCAACATATCTCACTGGACCTTCACTTGCTAGCTATGGTAACTTGATCCTTTGGATCCCTCCTTCTTCGATAATCTTGTCAGTGAATTGCGAGACAAACTCACAAGCACTGCTAAACAGTTGGCCATTTTCAACATGGAAACTTCAAACTTTGTTGTATTATGTATAACATGCCAAGACACTTGCAGTCAAAAAATTCACAAAGACATTCCCATCCTGCAGTCACTCCCATCCTGCAGTGACTGGAGAGATTATCAAGTTAGCAAGTCAAACTCCCCCTCCTGCAAGGATAAAGATATTTGCTAGCAAAAGGTTTAGCCCAAGGGGGTTGGAGAGGATAAGTGTTGGCTTCCTCTTTGGATGGTGTCTCAAACTTCTGCCAAGTTTTACCTTGGAGATATTACACTAGGAATTTCAGGTATGTTCTTGCTGTGGGTCATATTGCAAGCAAGGGAAGGGAGGAGGTGCATCTTCGGGAAGTGGTTATTGATCATGTTACCTTCAGTTCCCTTTCTGGGTCCTTTGGTACTCTGCTTTTGCACCTGTGTAGCTCTGAAGCAATTCAGGCATTGTAGGGTTAGTGGTTGTGATGAAACAGGGTTTTTGTGGCAAGATTTTTTGTACATACTCATTAATGACATAGGGAGTGCTGTCTGCCTTTACCTCAAGGTTACTTAACTTACTTAAATATTGGGGATGAAACAGAGACACTTCCAGAAGGCAGGATGGAATGTACACATTCAGAACTTAATGTATATAAACTAATAAAGATTCCTATGAAACTTGGATTTCTAAATCAAAGTAAAAAAGTCTGTATATGATTAGTCCTTGTACAAAACTTTTGTTTTACATAAATACATTGGATTTTTGATGTTTAGTGGAACATTGGTACATTCATTTCTGATATTTGGTGTGTCTTTGTGTTCAGTTACTTGATGATAAGACTTATTCATTGCGTGTATCCTATGCAGAAAATTCAAAACTACCAAGGTAAGTGCATACATTTAACAGCTGAACTGATTTGTTTCACTTGTCCACTGGGTATTTGATATTTAAATAATTTAATCTTGAGGAACAGCAGTTTTAACTTGATGTTGAAGTGTCTGTACTTTTATATAACATTCACTCAAGTTTTCGGTAATAAGAGTTCTTTTGTGAAAGTTTGTTTATATTACATATAGTGATTGATTGCTGTGTATATGAGAGTAGTCAAAACTTGATAGGATGTTGCAGGTTTTAAAAAATATAGGGTGATTTTAATTTTTTTTTATACTTTAGTCTGTTAAATACTTTAACTTGAAAGTACACATTGTGTACATAAAAGCCAAAAAAGCTGGAGGGTAGTATGGCATACAAGCTGGTCAGAGTTGACAGATCAACCCTTATAATACCATATGCATTAACTGCCAAATATTTAAGTCAGATATATGGCTTAGCATCAGCCTAAATTTTATATCCAGTGCTTACTGAAGGACTCCAGGTTTGTGCAGTATTCAGGTCTTTCCCAAATAAATTGTACAAATTGAAAGTGTTGAACCCTCTCTCCATTTCTTCAACATGACTTAGTAACCATACATTATACAATAAAGGTGTAGTAAGTGGTTCAACTAAAGAACCTTTCAGTCAAAGAAATATTTGCATAATTCATTCATTACTATTCTTAATTCTAGCTAATATATAAATTTTCAAGTCAACAAAAGTAAACAGTATACTCTCTAGCTCTAGAATTTCCACCTCCTTGGGTTACACATAAAGTATGTCAGTACTGTACACACTTGTACTCTCTGTCCAAAATTTGTAGGGTGTCAGCACTAGTGGGTGTTTAGGGAAGTAGAAGGATGATAGGGCAGCTAAAGAAGCTATGGCACCCCTGGCTTTCTCCGAAATGTGAATATATTTCCCGCAAGAAAGGTTGACTAATTTAACAGTTTTGGTACGAAAATGGATTTGTATGCTTGCTGAAAGAAGAGAGATCATATATGTGACTTTCATGGTTGTTGTCCTTATGTATTTTACACAGCTTTTTAGTGCAGAATGGTGAGGGAAGGAGGGTGATGTATTGGGCATTTGCTGGACAAGTGTAACCATGCAGCGTTTTAAAAGAAGACGTACTGTATACACATTTTAGCTATTGAAGAAAGGGTAATTCTTTGCTTGTTAACTATAGAAGAAAGGGTAATTCTTTGCTTGCTAACTGTAGAAGAAAGGGTAATTCTTTGCTTGCTAACTGTAGAAGAAAGGGTAATTCTTTGCTTGCTAACTCTAGAAGAAAGGGTAATTCTTTGCTTGTTAACTGTAGAAGAAAGGGCAGTTCTTTGCTTGTTAACTATAGAAGAAAGGGCAATTCTTTGCTAGCTAACTATAGAAGAAGAGTAATTCTTTGCTTGTTAATTATAGAAGAAAGTGTGATTCTTTGCTTGTTAACTATAGAAGAAGGGGTAATTCTTTGCTTGTCAACTACAGAATAAAGGGTAACTCTTTGCTTGACAGTTCTTTTGAATGAAATTCTAGGGGAATTTAACTTAGTAGGAATGCTCTTTTCAAAAGAAATAAGACTTTATCCTTGGAGATTTATTTATGGAATTTTAAAATTAACAAAAAGGGCTGAATGGCTAAGCTGCTTCAGTGTTTAACTTTTTTATCTTAAATTTCGTAATCCAATCCAGTGTATCCAAATTATATAATGCCTTAAAACACCTTATACAACAGAGTAGAGTTTCGAAGATATGTAATGTATGTCCACATTATTTGTTTTATATGGATGGACAGAACTTGTCATGTGATGTGGGAGTTGCTGCAGTATCCTTTTCTTCAACAAATAAGGTTTTGATTTCACAGACCATTTGAAGCTGGTATAAATGACCAGGATGTTGGTACTCTGTACAATAGGTTCTTAGGAAATGTTGAAGTTAGTAGTATATTATGTTAGGAATACGAAAATTCATATTTAGACGATTATATGAAGAAAAGACAACTGATGCGGATCATTGTTGTAGGTACCAGTTACTGACAACTGTCTAGTACTGTAACAACTGATAAAACGTTTTCATCTTTGGATGGACTTACCCATGTTATTTATTGATCTGATTTTGTTTTTATAGACTGAATGTTATGGGAAATAGAACATACCAAATCACAAAGTAACATATTTCGTTTTATAACTGTTTTAAGAGACTGCAGTAGCGTGTGGACAAGTCTGAGGGTCTTGGCTTTGTCTTTTACGTTGATCTGGATAGGAAGTTGCCATGATTGTTTTAGGGGAAACAGTTATATATTCAGTAGAGATTGTTGTGTAATATTTTGCGTGTTAGGGTAACTATTCTGTAGGGAGAGAATGGGATTTCTTTTTCTAGGTGTCTCTCTCTCTCTCTCTCTCTCTCTCTCTCTCTCTCTCTCTCTCTCTCTCTTCTCTCTCTCTCTCTCTCTCTTTTTTTTTTAGCAATGTAAAGTAAGCACTTGTAGTGAATGAGCAAATTGTTTGACTTATTTGTTGTGTTGTTTGATAATACTTAGTGATGATTAGGGGTCTTGATAACTTTTTTCAATCATGTACTAATTGAGCAAAAGTTCCTTCCAGAATGAAATTTATTTAAATTTTAAGTTACCACAATACAGAGTTACCAGTGAACTTGAAAAGAAATCTGTTCAGCTGTTACTACAGTATAATTAAGTAGACTTGATGTATTTTTGACCAACCAGCCTGATTCCAAGTCACAGGTCACATATGGAATCTCACTTTTGCATCTGTTTGTTGTGGCTCTATTTAAACTGAAGAGTTCTTTTCCAGGTAGATTTCAGCATATATTGTAAGGTGTAAGGAACTTGTTTGAATTGCCTGAATTGGCATATGCATTGGGTGTTCTTGTTGTAACTATAAATATTATGTGAACCATTCCCAAGATGGCTACTCTTCTCATGTTACTGAATTATTTTGATCAAAGTTTCCATCATTTAAGGTTGTTAAAAGTAATGAGAGTTTGAGTTTACCAAGATATTCAACACCAGTTCACTGAGCACTGTAGATACCAGTTTGGAAATTTCTGTCGGTTTGGTTTGCTTATGAGTAAATATATAGCTAAAACTTGTTTTACATGTGCCATAACTTCTGACGTAGATGCAAGTAGGCGGCAGGAAATTGCATTTGGAGATATAATGCAAAAGATGATAACATGAGGTAACATGATAGAATAAAGTATGAATATAAGTTCTTTTTGTTCACCTGAATGTGTCATGTATGGTTTATTAGTTTCATAACTTTTTCAAGTGGTGGAGCCCGTTAATTATATAAGGTAGTCCTGTTGGTTCTGGGTTACGGCTGATGTTCCGAAGTTCCAGTGCTGTAACTAGCATTATGGTGCCATGACTCACCAGCGCTATAACAAGGTGAGAAAACCGGTTTAGGTCTCTCTCTCTCTCTCTCTCTCTCTCTCTCTCTCTCTCTCTCTCTCTCTCACTCTCTCTCTTCTCTCTCTCTCTTGCTCTCTCTTTAGCACTCTTGTAGGTGCTATTCTCTCTGCTCTCTTTAAATATGTTAGTTTTCATTCTCTTCAAAGTTTTCTTCTGTAGCTTAGTTGCTGTGTTTCATTTCACAGTCTGTTTTCTGTTTATGCTCTTTTGCTTATTTTATTTTCTCTTGACTGGTAATTGCTTAGAAAGGTATTTCTGAATACAGTATTGTTTTGAGTTTTTTGTTTAACTCTGAAATTTATACGTCAGTTTGTGACTGAAATTTATACTTAAGTTTGTGTTTGTGACTGAAATTTATACTTCAGTTTGTGAACTTTAATAGTGCATATTTGCATATGTGAGTTTTGGAACTTACTCCATGACTGGGGAAGTGTGTTACTGCTGGTTGTTTCTGTGGTGTTTACTGTACTCTCTTGTAAGGAGTTGCCTTCTTGAGCTTTTAACACCTTCATGTCTTCCCTTAGCAATGACCTCCACCTCCTATATCTGTCTTTTAGGGCTTTCCTCAGCAGATGTACACAGTCTGTAAAGATTGGTATGTTGGTCAGTGGTTTCTGTTCACTCAGAAGAGGCCTAACAGGAATAACACTGAGACTAGTGACCCCCCATGAGAATAATCTGCTTCTGGTTGTGTCATTAGCATCATTGATCAATATTTAGGTGTCTTTGGATGTAAATCATGCTGCATTGAAGACGCACAAGAATTTAAATGTGTCTACTCGTGTCCTCTTATGCATGACAGGAGGCTTGAAGATACGTCTTTCTACAAGGCTTTACTTTAGGCAGCCTTGTGTTTTCCTTGTTTGATGGTTTTCCATGTAGATGTGAATTAATCTCCTTTTGGAATTTTGAAGTGTTCAAGGGTGAATAAGTGTTCTCACAACCTGCTAACAGTGAGACTAGCTCTGAGCCCATGACCCACAAAGTGTAATGAACACTGATGCAGTTTGCCAAAGGCAAGCAAGTTTTTGTGGTCATTGCAGCTGCTATCCCAACACTGTGTAGGATGTACAGTATACCACTTGATTTGACAAGGATTGTGGACTTCCTTTTCATGTAAACAGTGTTGACAGTAGAGGGTTACAGAGCTACCCTTTCATGTCTTTGTCCAATGAAATATGGACTTGAGTAAGGATCCTGATGTTTTGAACTTCATCCATTGTTGTGGGTGGTCAGTTCCCAGGTCAGCGATTCAGTCTCATGTTTTGTGCTGTTTCATGCCTTATTTCCACTGCATTGCTGCTGCTAATGCAGTGGGGGAAAGCTCATCATTGAAGATGGCTTGTCTCTAAAGTTCTTTCAAGTCGGTCTGTTTGCAGGCTGTCCTACTTTCATAAAAAAATGTGTAGAATTCATAACATACATGTTCTGAGAGGCATGCCTGTTGCTAGGTAAAGTGTAGCAGCACTTCTTGTGACTCTCCTGTTCTCTTCTTCGGATCAAGTTGTATGCTCTGCATTGCTATCTTTATGCAACATTTATCACTGAAAAAAGAAATTAACAGATGGTTTTCCAATTCCAGCCATTTTTTCATTTCATCTAAAGAAGTTTATGATAGCCAGATGCCATTCATGAACTTTTACAACTTGTCTCATTCTTTGAGTGAAGATTTAACTTGACATTCAAATCCATTTAAATCTTCACTCCTGAAAACTTTCTGCAATCATAATCAAGAGGTCATGATTTTTGCCAATGCTTGAAAGATGAATAAATTTGAAGATTTTTTGTAAATGATTACTGCTTTATATCATGGCATCCTACCATTCCATCATATTTAGCACTGAATGATCTTGTGGTCCCAGTGCTTGGGCTGTGTCGCTGCATTCCATAAATTAATCAGAAATGCACTTTGTGAAAAATTTTGTAATTGTCAAAAGTTTTGAACATTTGGCAATCACGCATGATTTCACACAGTGCATTTCTGCTGCACTGTGATAACAGAACTGTTGGGTTATCTTTTGCCTGAATCTGTTTGTAGCTTTGGCTGGTATAATGGACATGAACCCTGTGTCATTGGCTGAATAGTTTGTAGGAGAAACTCACAAAGTTCTTTAACTTTGATTTTAAGAGTTATATATAAACTGAACTCTATATCCTTTGCATCACTTTTGATGGAAGTCCATATTTATTTATTTATTTTTTTTTTTTTTTTTTTGTGTGTGAATGCCATTATTATTGGGTCTTGTTTTTTAGCCTCTTTTTTAACATTTGGCCTGAAGTTCCATACTGTATTTCACACCTTATTTCCTAAATTGCTGTCAATTCTCAATCTTTCATTATGGCTCTGAATTGCCTAATTGGTGCAGTGCCAGGGCTATGGCCCATAGTATGATGCACTTAACTTTCAATGCGACACTCTCTTGTTATACACATTGAAGTTTAACATTTGAAAGTGAGTTACTCATGAGAGAATTTTAAATTAATTAGTATGTTGCCAAGAGAAGCTTCATCTGCAATCATTCTAAAGCGTACCGTATATGTGATAATGGACTTGAAATGATTTCATGTCAAGTCAAGCAAAATAAAACATATTATTTGAAGTGTTTTATGCTCTCTGCTTGAGTAGTAATGATAGCACTCCGCTTTTTCTTACCAGCTGTGTTGCTTTCCACCTATGCTGTAAGTTCATGGAGTTTTTCGCTGCTGTTTCATTCAGGATCAAAAGTTTTGGCACATGTTTGACAGTAGTTCAGATGCTATAGGATGTTAACAGTATCTTTAAAAATCTTATTTGATTTTTAAAGGTCTTTGCTATGTTCAGTCTACCACAAAGCTTCTATTTACTTTTTAGGATATGTGTGTTAGCAGGTTTTTTAATGCATAGGGTTGATTTGGAATAGGAAAATATTCACCATCTACTTCAGATAGGTTAGGGACATCTCGTAGAACATAGAAATAGTGACTAGCTTTAGTCAACTGCTTAGCAGTCAAAAAATTTTGTTTTAATTTTCTTCTTCACACATTTACTAATATTTATGGTGTTTTAATTTAATATAGAAATAAAGAAATAATTACTATTAAAAATATAATCATGTGGTTGAACCCTTCGAGAGCTGAGAATGTTGACTTAATGGGCTGATTAAATTAGCTGGTCCAAATCATTGCATATCTTAGTAACTTCAGACCTTTTTTATTCTGTTTTTAAATTCTTTTAATTAGTCTATTGTATTTTTCTTAGTTTGAATTCCCAATTCCCTTTTTCCTTAAAGTATACTACTCAGAATTGTCCTACTCACTCATACATAGGGCCAAGATAATTTAGTACTACATGATCTAAAGTATTGCAGGGAAGATGAACGTAGTTGAAGGTTTCAGATACATTAGTTTGAATGTTAATTAGTCAAAATGATCAGGATGGTTTTTAGTACTCATATTGACTTTTTATGGCACATTTAGTATCCATTTAGTATGTGGTTGAGATTCAAGTGAATGAAAGTTATGCTCATGTTTTCAGATAGTAGTAATGGTTGTTTCGTATTCATACTTGGAAACAACGCAGTTTGTTCTTCTGTGTCATCAAATGTTTACGAATTTTCTTTGTTACAGTTGTTTCTGTGATCATGTAGTGTACAAAGGTGCTCATTTTATTTCGTTATATTAATTTTTTTTAGTCTCTTGTCTATGAAATAGAGGGTGTTGACTTGGAAGTAAGGACATATACATTCATTTTATGATACTCTACAATATTGTAAAGTCGCTAATATTGTAGTGTTGATGTGATTTTTGTCAGAATTGAAAATGATGGAAACTTTGAATAATGTAGACTATTGAATTTATATTATTGATATTGACGAATTTTATATGATTATGGCATTTGTAGTTATATTTTGCATTTGGTGTAGGATATACCCGTAATATGTAACTGAAGTAACAATATACTGGAGGCAAACATCATGTCTACTGTATCCAGGCTTGTCTGGCTAAGTTATACATTTTCTGACCTTCCTTCTGGTATATTTGTTGGTCGGACATTAAGCAGTGTCATATTGTGTTTGTTGTTCTTGTGCTGATTTTGCCCATGAGACGTTTTGACTATTCGTAGCTGTCCGTATGGAGTAGTTTTGCTGAAGAGTGCAGTCAAACATTTTAAGACGTCAACCAGCTAAATGTTTTACGAAAGATAAATGACAGTGTCTGCAACCAGTATACTTTTTGGAAAGGTCATGAATCATTATATATTACATATGTTGAAACTAGGCGTTAGAAATTTGCCAGTGGCATACACGTTATGTTGTCTGTATTTTACTTGGTGAAAATGGACGATCTCTTTAACAACAAAAAGGCAATATTTATACCCACCCAAAAGATTAATCTTGAAAACCATTAGCGGAAAACTTGTTAGGTTTGAAGTAAGAAAGAAATCTTGAGTGGCAATAATGCCTTCCTCTGATTTTAAGAGGATCATTATTAAACGTGTCAGCCATCAGTCAGTCCTGCTGTCTGTAATTCAGGTGCTCGGCAAGACAGTTACATGGTAGGCTTTGTCAGTTATTTTTAGCAAGTGAGTATGGTATTCCCCAGGGTTGGCATGTCTTCAGAGACATTGTTAGCCATGAGGAATGGTATTCAAGGGAATCCATATTTGCTTTGTGGTATAAGTTCTGCGTTTGGGGTAAGAGCATTTAAATCAAGTCTGACTGAAATGAGGAATTTTGGCACCCCAGAATTGGGCGAAGATTTTCTTGCCAAGTATTTTGCCAAGACCCCTTAAGGCCAGTGGCAGTGGTTAGCGTTGGTCCTTGTAAGGGCTTTTAACAGCCGGGATTGATCCGTAAGGGTTTTTAACAGCAGTGATTGATCCTTTTGAGCCAAAAGGCTCTTCCAAAAATATTTTTTATATCATTATATTATTCACTGATTAGTTTCAGTGGTATGTTTAAGACTGCAGTTTTGATTTGAGGTTGAATTTGAAGAAAATGCTAATATCACAGAATTTGTGAACACTTGCAATAGCATGTTGTTCAGGATGTTGGTTCATGCATATGTGCTAGTTATTTACAAATTAATTACCTGCGTATCTGTTGATGCATATCTTTAGTTTTTTAAGCACACACATATCCCCTCATAAATTTGTTCATTACATTATTGACACTACGGGCTTATATAATGTCCTGTAAAGATCGACAAAGCTTGACAAATTTTTTTCCTTTGAAGATTTGTCAGGTTGTCTACACATGTTAATTATACTGTATATGGATGTAGTTACAAGAGTTGTATATGAATGAACAATATTTGTGTAGTTATGCTATGAAGCCATGCAAATCTGATCAACTTGGAAATCAGCCTTTAGAAATCCTATTTCCAGTTAATATCTACAGTAGTTCATACAGAGGTGGAAGGACTTCCACTCCTTTGGGGTGATTCTTGATATGAAAGTCGATTGCACACTAGTGTAAATACTGTAGGTTTTCAGAGATTACTGCCTATATTGTTTTTGCCATAAAGCTTCTGTGTGCAGATTGAATGTGGGTGAATAAAACCGTAAAGTAATACAGTGCATAAGACACAATTTTTGATCAAGGTCTTTGCAAAAGTTAATCAGTTTAGTTAGACTTCTTTGTAGCATTATATATACATACATGGCATATGTATATATGTGGTACATGTGTGTGTTTAGAATTGTAATCCTACTTTAGGTTGATTCAGTTGCTAATAAAGGTAATGATCAGAATCTCAATTGTGTTATTATCCCTGAAGCTAAAAAGGCAAGTGTTTATATTATGAATACCTTATATAAGTTTTTTTAAGAATGCGGTTCCCCAAGAAGGGATTGATTCTGGGGAAAAAGGCAATATAGCAGGAATGAAATCTGGAATCTGGTTTTTACTTAACATCTCTATACGTAACGACTAAAAATGGCATACACTAAAAAAAAAGAAACAGGATTATCATGTTTGTGGTGGAATTGCTATGTGCCATCAAACTAATGGTCTAGAAAGTACATCATGTTGTTTTTATGCAGGAAGGTATTTGTAAAGATGGGTAATGGGGAATATGAGGTCAGTGAGATTGAAGCCAAGTTCTCAAGGGTAGAGGTCATTAATCTTCATCTTTATAGGTTTCATGAATTTCCTGTATACTAGGTCCAGCTTTAGTGATTCTTAGATTAAATATACATTTTGTAATTTTAATTGTGGAGCCTTCAACCACTGTCTGGAATCATAGATTTGCTTTTGTATTAAAGTACTTGATTCATAAGTCATATTTTTGAAAAAATGGCATAGATCCCTAAGATCATGGAACTAGATTTTGTAGTCAAGATCTTCATGGAATTTATTTTAGAATGATAATCGTTCTCTGTCCTTAGGACATGTCTGGGACCTAGTTGACCTCATATCCTTTATCACTCTCCGTAACAAATCCTTTCCTGCTTGTAAGTACAACTGCATTGTAGTTTTTAATTATTAGTCTGATGACTAGACACTTCCTGGGATAAAGTGGTCTTCGTGGCCTTTTTATGTACATCCTTCTTGATTTACATAAATGAACATGCTCATAAATTGATTTCAATTATTATTCTAAGTGATTATTGAAGGCAACTTCATCATCAAATTGCATTGAACATGGGTCTCTTGATAGGTGTCACTTGGGTACATGCTTACTAAGCACTTTTTGTGTGTGTATATGTGTGTGTGTGTGTTCTGACCATTGCTCTGGTTTTATATGCTGGCATAGTAAACGTATCTAGAAATGCAAAATACACATAGGTAACACTAAATCACTCCTAACTGGCTTCTTGGCTCGAAAGGCAGAAAGGCCGCCTGCTACAAAGGTGGTTACAGGGAAACTGATACTCCACTGCGTAGCTGGGGTGAGTCAGGTCGGGCTGCACCTTCCTCTTACACCCCTAGTAGCTGTCTCCCGTTGTCACCAAGTCCTTGCACTATTTTTAACCAGACTCCAGTTCGCGCTAGGGAATTTTACCCGTACGTTAAGACCGCAGGTTTGTTAGTAATGGAAAATACAAGTTGAATAAAAATTTGACATATTTGGAATAAACTGTATAGTACACAGACTTGACATATTTCAAAGTGTTTTGAATGTAGTTGTATTAAGAAACTATTTGGGGTTATACCATTAACATACAGAACAAAAGAAATGCAAAGAAAAGTCAGAATTGTAATACAGGTGTTCCCTGGGTGATGCCAGACTTGGCTTACACCATTCCAAGTTTATGACTCTCATCAAATATATTCATCAAAAATTATTTCCCAGATTATAGTGCATGTTCCAGGGTTACGATGCCAATCCGATGGAAGAAATGTGACTTCTAAATGGCAGAATGGGCAAAATTTGGAGGTTTTTGATGAAAAATGTAGGCTATGTCGTTTCCAAGACGCCCAAAGGATTAAAAGTGAGGTTTTCTTACGATTTTCGATGATGTCCCGGTTTACGCCATGGAGCTAGAATGGAACCCCCATCGTCAACCAGGGACTGCCAATAAATCATATCTGACATGACAATAGGTTAATGGGATGATAATTAATATAATTGTGGGAACTTCAATTTTAATTACGTAGGGTTAGTTTTACCTGACCACTGAGTATCACTTATAGATTTTTAGGTTAGCCCCATCACGGGCTCTTTCTGCATGTCTAGAACAGCAGCTGATAGTATTGGAGAACGTAATAACAAGAATAGCAGATTTCCTAGTTTTTCTCCGGAGGGAAAAACATCTCTTGTTGTCTGCCATCAAAGGCTATAGGACTGCTTTGGGCTTGGTTCTGCACCTAAAAGATGTAGACTTGTCTTCCTCATGGGTAATCTCAATGCTATTCAAAAGCTTTGAGCAGCCTTGTTCTCCTTTAGAACTTAGCCTCCTAGGTGGGACCTGACTGGTGCTAAGCAGTCTTACTTGAGCCCCGTATGACCTGTTATGACAATCATCTGACAGAGATATGACCTTTGAAATGGTCCTCTTACTAGCTACAGCTTCACATTTGTCCCAAACTTTGTAGCTAAGACTCAAAATCCTTTGGTTTATGATGACAGTTTGAATCATTTTTCATTTCTTCCTTGGAGATTTTGTTTATATGACCAGACGAATTGCTCTTATGTCCTGTCAGGGCATTGCGTGGTTACCAAGAAAGGACTTGTCTCCTCAGGCCGAGGTGTTGAAAAATTAATGCAAACAGTCTGGATCAAGAAAGAAGTGTCCAAGAATACCATCTTCTGGATCCGTGAGGTTATTAGACGTGCTTATAGCTCTTCTACAGCCTCAGATTCTAACACAGTGCATGCAAGAGCACATGATGTTTGGAATTTAGACTCATTAGCTTTTAAAGAGAACTTATCTTTTCATAGGATTTTGAAGGCTGGTACTGTGCTTGGCTTTGTCAAACCACACCTCACAGCCATTGATCTACGGGATGTTGCCCACAGATTCTTGGAGACTTTTTCCTTGGGTCTGGTGGTGGCTGCTCAGCAAGTTGTATAGCTCATCCAGTGCCCCTAGTGGGACGGTTTGTATCTTACCTAACGTGATGGTATGAAAGTGAGAGTGAATGAGATGACTTGTCTTTTTCCTTTCTCTACCTGTGGGTAGTAGGAAGATTGATCCATCATGAGCTGGAACTGGTCAGATACAGGTCAGTGAGTGGTCATTCTGTTTGAGAAAGTTTATTCATACACAAATATTTCCTTACAGAAGCTAGTCCTTCCTCTCTCTAACAGGGAACATATAGCTCTTTGACTTCCACTTATACGATGTTCCTCCATTGTGTATTACCCCAGTAGTCTGACCGTTTGATAAACTATTATCTGACAAGTCAGAGGCATACATCTCCTTCCTCTGCTTTAGCCTAACCAGGAAGTGAGACCAGGTGTGCTGAACCTCCAGTTAGTTCAGGACTTTCCTTTCCTCTCACTAAAAGTGAGTCTATCCTTATGTTAAGACCTAGGTTATTTCCTCGTATCAACAAGTGACGTTTAAAATTAATTCGTATTTTTCATAGCTAACAAACGTACGGTCTTAATGTGTATTGCCGACCTCTTGCCACCCCTCAAATGGATTCCCTTGGCTGGAAGAAACTGGATGCATCACAGCGCTCTCGGTTTAAGGGAGGTTGGCAGATGATTCCTCTCTCATCTGATTGGCTGAACCCCATTGCCACCAGTACCTTGTTATACAATATTATGTTTTTTACCAGTTTCCAGCTGGCACTAGAAGATTTATCCTTATGTTAAGACCATAGGTTTGTTAGCTATGAAAAATACAAATTAATAAAAAAATTGTCATTTTTCTCAAGTGAGAAGTTGAACAGCTAATTGGGACGAAAAAGAAGAGAAGTACAGTGGAGAAGGAACTATATTGAAAAACAGTTGCTCCTGCTTATGTTGTGCTGTTCTTAGACATACTGAAGGCATTACTCCCATATATTAGTCAGGCAATTTACTGTGAGGTGAATCTAGTGAAGGGATGCTTGCAATTTCACCTAACTGCCTTGTGGTGAGAAAAGTCTATGGACAAGATAAATTGGTACATTCTTTTACATTAACATTGGAGTTATTTACTCATTATAAGTCAGTATCTGTATGAGTTTTACATGCAGTTGTACCTAATGGAGATTGGTGGACTACTGGATGTTTAGGTTATCAGGTACACGCTGGAAACTATAATAGTTACCTTGTGCTGTAGTTGATTGTTAGTAAGATCAAGTAGATATTGCCTTTGGATACCTGTAAAAATTTTTGGTTTGGGAAGGTAGAATTATCTTTTGATGAAAGGTAGAATCTAGAGTTATGACAGTTAGAGGTTATCAGGAGAACGTGTGATAAATTCTGTTGTTAATCAAGGATCAGCCTTGAATTCATAGTAGAAAGGGAAGTGCTTTTAAATAATAGAATCAAAGGAAGAGAGATCATGGAGGTATTTAAGGCTGAAAGAATGTGACATGGGAAAAAGTTGAAAATCACCTTGAGCAAAATTTAGCTTATTTAACCAGAAAGTAATGCTGTAGGAAAGATGGTGTCACAGGAGATGATAAAGATGGCAGGTTATCAACAGATTAAAAAGGTTTTTTATGCCCGAGATGTATCAGAGCAGCAACATGGAATGAAAAAGAGGGCGGGCCTTAGAAATGGCAGAACATCCTGTTACCTTGGAAGCGCTGGCTTTTGAAGTAGGCAATGGGAGAGCAGTAAGAGTAGAAAAAATAAAGTAGCAACAGCCTGAAAAAAAATGGAAAGAGATCGGTTAGACTACTCTTAAATTGAAGCATCCCATTAGTATGTGTGAACATTTTTATAGTGCAGTCGGTATGTGATGTTGGCCCATAAGCACTGACATGAGCAGTGGTTATGTTGAAGCGTGGCAACTGAATGCAAAGATGCATGGTCAGAGCTCAGAATGAAGATCATATTACATATGGTGTTGTGTCCACTAGCTGGAAAATAGTTGAGGAACGGTTATAAAAGTAGTCGTAAACAAGACCAGCAGTAGGGAGGCCAGGAAGTTACAGAAAAAGGATCATGGAGGACCTTGACTAGATGGGGACATAGGCAGAATGTGCACAAGATAGGAAAATTTGCTTCAGTCATTTCACTTTTAATCAAAGGGTAACACTGACATCAAAGTGATGAAAGCGATGCAAGGTAGAGGCTGTTTTATTTTGGCAAGTTTTACTGTAGTGAATGGTGTGCTTGTATTACTACTTTATACTGAAAATACTCTTGGAGTCTGGTTAAATTTTTAGAGCACAGTACATATTTTTTTTCTGATGGAGTACATAAAGTTTTGTTTGTGATATCCCTTTGATGAGTTTCTGTATTTGGAAATTTCATATTTAATGACAAAGATTTTCTTTCATTGGGCTGTTAAAATGGGAGTAATTGTATTCATTGATAGGCAACAGATATGATTAGAACTACACAGACTATCCTAGTCTTACATTATTACTTGAAAAGGGTCAAAGAATCACTTCGAACTTACATTGTTACATACACTTGATAAAGATTTCTCACAATAATGTACAAAATAGGATTTTATTTTTTAACTGGTACTCCACATATATATAATTAAAAAGACTGAGTGGATTGCTAGCCAAAACATTCACTTGTTTGTCAAAGTATTATGTGAACTTTGTTCAGGATGTTTATTTTGGTTCATAATTTTTGGGGTATGACATGATGTAACTTGACCGTTTGCTGAAGAGTCAACAGTTTATCGTGTGATAAGATTGAATTTTAGGGGTACTATTTGAATATTTTAAGAACTTGGTAATATTCTACATCTTGTATGTCCTTGTAGCTGTTATGAAAGTGAGAATGATGGGCATCGTCCCCTACAGGTGGAGTTGGGCAGAGAGACTCAGGTGCCAGGCAAGAGAGGAGGCCCAGTTGGTTGTGTGAGCTCTGCTCTGCTGCCACAGCGAATCGTAGAGTCTTCCAGCTACCCTAAGAGGTCCGAGAGTTTGCGTGGCGCCCCCCATCCGTCAAAAAGCTTAACTTCGTCCATGAAGATGCATCACTGTCAGTTTTGTAATTATACCACAAATTTTACCACTAACCTGATCAACCACATGCGAACCCATACAGGAGAGAAGCCTTTTTCTTGCCCCCATTGCCCTTACCGGGCCAATCAAAGAACAAATCTAACTATGCACTTGCGCACCCACACTGGAGAAAAGCCTTACGGCTGTTCAATCTGTTGCTACCGCTCATCAAGGAAGGATGCTCTCAAGACTCACATGCTGAAACATGGACGATTCCCCAATGAAAAAGATTTGTTCAGTTTTTAGCCAGGTGCTCTGCACCTACAGCTTCACAGTGTACATATGTCAGTATTTATCAAGAAAAATTTTATTCCGAGATTCATAATGATTGTCTGGAATTGTGAATCTGTTTTTAATTAATTTTTGTATGTGCAATGACTTGTTACATATAAATAATAGCAGATTAGCAATTAATGTTCTTGTGCATTTAATGGCATTTTCGTGCAATGCAAGTCTTGTAATTTTGATTGAATAAACTTTCAAAAGTATAGATATTTTGTTTATATTCAAGGCTTTTTCCTGTAAGCATGTAGAGTTTCTTCGAGTGAGGGATCTGTGGGGAAACTGTGGAAGGAAGGTTCTGAAAGTAGATGTGGCAGGTTAACCACTCTGGGGCTATGGCATTTCATGAAGCTCATTATACCATTTTTTCTTGCTTATGAATTGGACTTAATCAAATCTTCACACATATTATAGGTTACCACACAAGACTAGCTCCAAAACATTATGCTAACAGTACAAGGCTAACCATTGAAATACAGTTTAGGGCTGTCATCAAGTAAGTTTGTCAAATTTTTCAATTTCTTGAACTTTTAATTTTGTGTGTATTCTCTCTCTCTCTCTCTCTCTCTCTCTCTCTCTCTCTCTCTCTCTCTCTCTCTCTCTCTCTCTCTCTCTCTCTCTCTGTGTGTGTGCGCGCGCGCGTGCGTGCTTTTTGGACCATCCTACTTTTCAACCCAGTTGTTGGGCAAGATGATTGTATGGGATGTATTGATGACATAGTAATATGGGTAAAAAGTTGCTTCCAGAAAGTTTAGAGGGTGGTAGTATAGATGGGGGCAACAGCAGAAATTATATCTTGGGAGAGAGGGTTGCTTAGAAAAGGGCTGTCTAATCTGTAGAGTTGCAATTTGCTGTTTTGACCATTTGGTATACTACTGTCATTTTTTGTGGCATGGGTACATTAATTAACAAAAATATATGGACCAAGAGAGAATGGTACTTTATATACTTATGGACTGTATCATTTGGTTTTTTGAGACTTTATTTTTAGCATAGTTTCAGGGGATTACAATTTAAAATATAAAATGTATGTCTGAGTGATTGGTGGGCCACGTTTAACTTGCAGTGCAAAAAATAGGCTACGCTATATTTTGCATCAGAACATTTAGGTTGAGATTCATACATCGCGATTGTTTATATATGTAATATAAAATGCCATGATAAACTATGACATTAATAACTAGAAAATAAAAGTAATGGTGAGCATTAAACACTTTAAAGAAATAACAATACATGTATGTGTTGTTATTACCAATATACGAACTGTCTACTCTCTATACTGAAAACTAGTAAGCATGCCAACTGACTTGCGAATATTGAAGTGGTAGTTTTTGGTCATGTATGCATGTTCGCATTACTGTTTCATTAAAATTTTGTCCTGGACAAGCAAATGTGCATAATCTGGATGAATATATGGATGATTAAAGAGAGAAAAACATTAAAAGCGCTGTACTTTTAAGTGAGTGTTGTAGTTGCAGACACCCAGTTTCCATTTTTTATTTAACTAGACCCTCTTACATCTACATTCCCAGTCTGCATATTGATAATACTGTGTAGCATTTTCTTTAATTTCTCCTTGTGCTTTTACCACTTTCAGACTGCTTTCTCCTGTTCTGTAGAGTTTTAACACCGTGTTTATTGTTCATTTCATCCGCTGCATTTTAACTTGAAGCCTAAGGGTTTTTTTTTTTTGTAAATTTACTGTCTTTTCTCCTTTGTTGTGAAAAGGAGTGAATATTTATATTTTACTAACTGAAGCTATGATCAGGTATTAAATCTAATCCGCTGACATCTGTTATGCAGCTTTAATGGCCAGATTATACAGCAGTTACATTACAGTTATGTAGCGACAGGCAGGTAACAACAAATAGAAAAGAAAAGGAAAGGAGTTCATAGTTTTTTCTTACTGTTAGTTGGTTGTTACCTATAAGGTAAAAGTACATGGTTTCCCAGTATTTTTGGATGCAGTAAATCAAGATAGACAGAAAATTATGCAAGGCTGGATTCAACAAAAACAGAACTTGCATAACACATAATATGTATAGTAAAATCATTGCTTGGAGACGGAATTTTTATGGATTGAGTGATATGCAAGTATGCGCAGTATATGAATGCATACAAATTTTATCAGAAGGGTAAGGAAAGTTAAAGCAATGGTACATGGCTCTTTAAGGTAGAATTATTCTCTAAACTTGGCAGCATCAGTGCCCTTATCACTGCTAGGAAGACTATTCCACAGTTTTACAGAAGTCCTGAGACACTAGACAGTGGGATGTTGTCGACCTCAATCGTTGGTGGATGGAGAGCTAGTGGATTCAGGTTATCATCTTTGCCTTATTCTGATGGAGCATCAGGGCGCAGACAAAATCCTCACTTGCGTACTGTTTTTAAAGTATTAGTATCAGTACTGCATGGCCTTCAGTGTATGTCAAGAGTTGGGTATCCGTGCTAGCATAGAGAGAAGTTTCTCTTCGTTCCATCCTAGGAGGCCCTTTACCTTGACAAGAATGTTGACTTCATATCAGTCCTACTCTTTCTGAATGATGGGATGTTCTAGAAGTTGAAGAATGCAATTCTTCTTGGAAGATTTGCGTTAGGCAAAGAATAACCTATAAATGAACATTTTGCCCCTTGAAAACTTAATCCCTTACAGAAAATATTTTATGATCTCGTTGCATTGGACAGTACTGGATCATAAAAACAATATTATGTGATGAAGGAAATTACTTTGGTAGTTGCAGTGCTACTACTGTAACCATTTGAAGCTGAGGGCTTTTCTAGTAATAAAACCAGATCTCTTGAGATTTCATGAATGCGGTTCAGCAGTTTCATATATGGGTTCAGTAAGGGAAGTGTACCTTACTTCCTCTTGTTGGTATATGAAAATAAAACATTAAATATGTTTATTTCTAAAATATTGTGTTTTGTTTGACATCAGATTTTCTTCACGTTAGTGTTATACAGTACTGTTAAATTGGACTTTGTCTAATGAAAAAAGTTAGGGTACACTTTTGTTTGAAAATCAGGAAATCTAGGGAAGTTTAGGAAAGATTAGGTAGATTTAAATAAAATTGGCAAGACTATGGCAAAAAAGAAAATGACAGCTGTAAGAGTATTTATGTTTTGAATATCGGATGCATGTGCCAATTGGTGCACTTGTAAGTTTAGTAGATGTAAGTCACAGTGAAGTTAGTCTTATGGTAAGAGCCCAAAGTAAAAATAAGCATCCTCTACAGATGGTGGCGAACATTGATGTGCAGAAGACGAGCAAGAACATTGGGGATTTAATACCGAAGAAGACTTTTTCAGCTGTGGGGAAGCTTCATCATTGCCCTTACTGTAACTACTCTTCGAACAAGACGACAAATCTCAAAAATCACGTTCGTGTTCATACAGGAGAGCGACCGTACGAATGTCCCCACTGCCCTTACAAGGCAACTCAGGAGAACAATTTGAAATCCCACATACGTATTCACACGGGTGAAAAACATGCTTGTAATTATTGTTCCTATCGTTCGACCAAAATTACAACCCTTCGGAGGCACATACAGACTCACCACGAAGCAGAGAGTGAAGGATTACTCTCAGCTTAAAGTGCTGAAAGTTTAGGATATTTTACTTCTCATTGTATATCATATCATTATCCTTTGATTAACTAAAGTAGGTGTGTTTTGTTGAACAGAATGTCTAGTCATACACACCTAATGTGTAATAGGAGGGCATTAAGAATTTAATAATAATGTACTATAATATAGTGAGTAGATTGCTAATGTTGTCTAGTGCTAGAACAAAGTTCAGTTTTGAAAATCAGTGTCATATTTTAATAGACTTAACAGGAAATTTTACCCTTCAGTGTATTGAAGGTTGAATATATGAATACAGGCAGTCCCCGGTTTATGACGGGGGTTCCATTCTTATGCCGCGTCGTAAACCGAAAATCGTCGTTAAACCCAAAAATCCAAAGAAAACCTTACTTTTAGTGCTTTTGGTGTATTGAAAATGATGTAAACTGCATATTTATTGAGTTTTTCATCCAAAAAAACCTCCAAATTTTGATTATTCTGCCGTTGTGGATCCAAATTTCTTCCTTTGGATCAGCATCGTAACCCCGGAACATGCGTCGTAAACGAGGAAATTCTGATGAATATATTTGGAAAGCACTGTAAGCCGGACCCGTCATAAACCGGGGACTGCCTGTACATGGAAAGTGGAATGCCATGTGCCAAGAGGTGAGACTTTACAAGGGACCTCATGAATTGCTGGAATCATGTAAGTGTTTGCAAGAATTTAAGGTACGCTGTTTGAGAAATACCATTTTAGCCATTGCATTCATTCTCTTTGTTGGCTTAGACCTCATTGTAACATTGTGATTTACAGTGTGTTTATACAATAAAAGCCTTTTCAACAAATGGTTTTTGTTTTTATTGAATCGGTGGCTCACTTGTCCTTCTTATAAGGTATCCGCGTGCAGTATTTTTCAGTATAGAAGTAAGAATTTATAAATGTTGATGAGTAGTTCTGTTTTGTTTTTACCCTTTGAAGATGTTAAATGTTTAACATTTTCAGTGCTTTACGAAGTTTGACGTGAAAGCATTGCAAATTATCAATATGGTGAATGCTTTTTCGTATTCAGTCTAGATTCTTTCATCTGCGATACCTAATATAAGTCTGTTAAAGGAACAAAATTGAAATATTTCACTGGATTTTAACCATTTTTAATAGTGTCAATCTTATTTTGTGTACACAAGCAGTTTGTGTCACCATGGCTCTTAAATAGTTAGGTTCAGTCAATGTTTGCTGGTTATTGTAAATGTCAGGAATGCTGGTTATTGCTAAATGTATTAACTAGCTACTCTGGAATTGAGCATAGTCTTTCATATATTATATTTTTGTCATCTCCATATTCTTTTCTATTAGTTGAGCTCTATTTTAAGTTTTCTTGGGGCTCTCCATGATATGGGTTGGCAGACTGAGTTTTGTAGCATTCTCCTTGACAGTCAGTACTTGTTGCATTCTGGCAGTGACTTGTTTTTTACTTTTATATTTCGTCACCTGATGCTTAACTTTGTTGTTTAAGGACAAAAGTGAGGATCTTTGCACTATCTTGGTGCTTTCAGTAAAAGCGGTGAAGTATTTGGAGGAAACAAATTGTGACTAATGGTTGGCTCCAATACTGTGTGTGTGTGTGTGTTTTTTTTTTTTTTTTTTTTTTTATTTATTTTTTTAAGGTTTGTTCGATAATCAATGATGCCAATGAAGCATTTCTGCTTGTAACGAGAAAGCAGTGGTGAAGGTAAATGATTCCATTCCCTTTTCTATTATAAAACTTTGTTTTCTCTGTTGGGAAGAAATCCAGAGGTGCATATAAGCCAGTATGTACAGGCAGTCCCCAGTTATCGGCAGGGTTTCGGAAATCCAGAGGTGCGCATAAGCAAGTGTGCACAGGCAGTCCCCAGTTATCGGCAAGGTTCCGTTCCCGACAGCGTGACAATAACCGAAAATCACTGGTAATAGCACTGATTCCTGGTTATCGGCACCGATAACCGGCGATCAGGAATGGGTGTCGAAAATCCGGTTTTCGTCGCTAGGCAAGTGCCGTAAAACCAGATCGCCGATAACCTGCCTGTACTTGCATAAAATAAACCGACTTGAATTATTATTGTGGGGCCTATGCAATAGGACTTCTTTTACGCCATGTCTTTATTTCAAGTGTACTAGGATCCAGCAAAGATAAGTGTCATACCTTATCTCTGGCATTCATGGTGCAGAGGAAAGAAGACATTAGGTGGCAGCTCCCAAGAGATTCACAGCTGCTGCTTCTATCCTTATACATCCATCAGAGGAACAGACATGGCAACTCACATTAGTTCATACCAAGGAGAACGTTTGCCCCTTTTTCTTTGTATTGAGGGAGCAAATGAAACTAGAGTAAACCCCCCGTATTCGCGGACTCACTGATTCGCGGATTTCTCTGTGGAACATATATACATATTATTTGCAGAAAATTTGCCTATCCGCGGTATTTTTCAGAGAAATATTCACTAATTACTGTATTTTCATATCATTTTCATGACTAAATGCAATTTTTGTGATAAAACTATCAAAGTACTCAGGTATAAGTTTTTATTTTTATTTTATTTTTTTTATTTTTTTATTTTTTTTTTTATCAAAATATGCAGTTCTAAGTGTTTTTAGAGGGGTTTTAAGTATTCGCGGATTTTTGCTGTTTGCAGGGAGTTTACTGTAATGTTCTCAGTGCAGCAATCAGATAACCCAGAGTATAGGTTGTTGTAATAAAGCATTCCATATTTTGACTTGGTTACCTTGATTTTTTTTTTTTATTATTATTATTATTATTATTATTCTGCTGAGCAGTCTCTCGGCCTGTATGTTCATTAAGACACACATTTCTGGAATATGAGCAGCCAGGAAATCATGAATTGCTGTTACAACTACGTACTGTACCTGAATTGTGAAGCATATTTTTCAAATATGCTTGATTTGAAACTTGGATAAATTGATTCTTCTGCTTTCCATAAAAGCAAAACAGCTACAGTGTATTGTTCAAGATAAATGTTGAATTGTTTCAGTGGTAAAATATGGGTCTAAATT
Source organism: Macrobrachium rosenbergii (assembly GCF_040412425.1). NCBI lineage: Eukaryota > Metazoa > Arthropoda > Malacostraca > Decapoda > Palaemonidae > Macrobrachium > Macrobrachium rosenbergii. The sequence continues at coordinate 21,910,299 of NC_089753.1, forward strand.
TTGGGTGATCAGAAGCACACACATCAGAAACACCTGTATAGCTTAAATTGAATGAGTAACACAAAGGTTATGTGGTATAGCATTATTTGTACTTTACCTTACTAAAACCAAATGCCAATGGTACCACTACTAAGATGGGTATCATACCTTACAGGTGGTATATGCCGGTAGGAAGAGGATCTACAGGACTCGCAAGATGCTTCACCATTGCCCTTTCTGCCTATATGTAACCAACAAGAAAACACACATGACTAATCACATCCGGATCCATACAAAGGAGAAGCCCTTCTCCTGCCCCCATTGTCCTGTTCGTTTTACCCAGAAGGGTAACTTACAGACGCACATTTTTACGCACATGAAGAAGGGAGTTCCTCAGAAGTGATGCCGTAGTCTGCAGTTAGGGAGCAAATAGAGTGGCTGTGTTCTGGACACAGCAGTCAGATATTCTGAGAAAAGATGCTGTCAGAAGTGAACATGACTTATTAGCTCTTGCCGTGCACTTTTTTCGAGTCCTTTAGCATGAAGTAAAATCTAGGTATTTGTATAAAGTGAGATATTAGATGTAGTACTTCATTGATTATTCTTGATTGTAATGCATGATTTGTGTTAGGTCTGTTCTAATTGTATGCACTAAAGTTTTTATGAAAAAAATGTATAAATAGGGTTAGTGTGTGTGGAAGTTTTAATTGAACATTGAAGTTTAAATCTTGTTTATTTTGATAATTGTGGTCTTAGTCTGCCATGTATGTAAGTGATTGAAAAACTAGTTTTCCTGATGTATGGAATATTTTTATATAAAGCAAATACATGCTGATTTAAAAGTGCTTGTCAGATCTCTTGATGTAAACCTTATTTAATTTAAAACTATTTGTTAGGTAGGTATGTAAATCCCTTTAATTGGATTGAATGTTTTTTAGCTGTCCATTGATATAGTACATGTGAAGCAGCCAATCCCAATAAATGGCTTTTAAAGAGATTTGCTTCTATTTCTAAATCTTGTAAATAAGTGCAAGTGGTTAAAGACTTGTAGCCACGTGAGAGAGTGCTATAGACATGATGTAAATGGGTTTCCCCTTGCACTAGTCCTCAGTCAAAGATTAATGGTGTCTGGGTGATACTGAATAACTAGATGAAGTGAGACAAAGGATTTGCAATGGTGAAAATGTTAGTGAAAGTTCATTGTCTGATTGCATACAAGTTATTAATGCAATGCCGTCTCTGCACTGGGATGCATTAATACACACAAGAATATTGGATTGACTAGAGATAGATATTACTGACCATGAACAGTTCTCAAAGTCAAGAATCATCAAATGTGTCATGGATAGCACTAAGCTTGAGTGTAGCCACAGGTTATATTTTACACCAGAAGCATACCTTGATGATAACTCTTGTTGATACCAAATGGACATCCCCTACAGGTGGGGTATGGCAACGAGGCACCGGCGCTTCAAGATTTAGGAGTTGGGATTGCTAGCATGCCACGAAGAAAGATACATCGATGTACCTATTGCAACTATTCCACCATGTATACCACAGGCCTCAAAAGACACATGTCCACCCACACTGGCGATCGACCATTTTTTTGTCCTCATTGCAATTATCGGGCTGTTACAAGGTCAAATTTAAATCGGCATTTAAGGAAACACTTGCTGCATCACTCGAACAGTCAGTGAAAGGGATATCAATGAGGAACGTGGTACATAAATTTTCTACATGAGCCACTACTTCTGGAGCTTTTTGATTTTGATTACGGAGAATCTGGAGCTGAGGATTCTGAAAGAACAGAAGAGTTTATTATGTTTCCTGGGTGGTGTGACAGAACAATGCTCATAGAAACAGATTCTTTGTTAGTTTATTTTTAATGCTTAGGTGATTAATTTTACTTTGCTTCTCTGTTGAATATTGACGAAGAGATATTATACCAAGGAATGGCTGCTGGCCTTCTATTATTCTCAAGAAATCACAAACAAACCGTTTCCTTTGAGATACCTATTTTGAACAAACCTTATGTAGTAGGGAATTTTAACTTAAAAGTTTCATTATATTTTATAGTGGTTTTTCAGTCATTGTCACTGTCAGTGTGGAAAATGAACTGGAGTCCTGGTGATTTTGTAGATTATAAAGTGCTACCATCAACTGTGAATTGAGTGGTTGTGTGTGTGTTGAGAGCTTGATGGCCTTATTCTTTGTCAAATCTTCCTTTAATATTTTAAATGTTGTAGCTTGGTCTGTGTTTTTTGTAGGCAAGTTGCTTCATGTATAACAATGAATATCCTGTAAATGATAAAAAAAGATGAAAGCCAGTCAGTTGTGTTATAGTTATTTGTAATAAAAATGTACGTATTTGTGATAAACGAACAGAAAGGAGGTGGAAGTTGTTGCTTAACGGAAAAGGACAAACCTGATTCATCATGCACTTACGATCTTTTGAGAACTGGCAAGGAAATGGTTAGAATTAGGTAGAATCCACGAAGAGGAAAAGTTCAGTAATAGCTAAAGTATTTATGGTCAACTTGTCACCACGTGCGAGATATAGGTTTTGATCATTCTTTCATAATTTGTGTGTGTCTGTTTCCTGACAGCCCTTTTTGATTTTTAGCCTTTTTTTTGTAAAATCATAAGAAAATAGTCATCTTAGTCTCTGTCCATGATTATTGGTGAAGATCGATGATATTACAGAGTTCTGGTGAGCATAGACCTATTGTGTCCGGTGTTCTTGAGGTTAGTCTCTTGGGACCCTTGTTGTTATTAGCCTTTACAGTAACCTAATTGTTGAGATAATAATATTCGGATGATACAGCTTTTGTTGCTGGTCGCACATCCTGAATGAAACTGAGTAGTTCTCACTCTTACCAGAGATCTGGTGCTGGTTAAGTAGTTTAATTAGTTAATAATGAGGCTCAGTTCAATAACAGGAAGTAAATATGATATCAAATGGGGTTATTAGCTTCTCGGGGGAGTAGTTTACTACTACTGGCTTTTTGTTCTCTTGTTTCAGTTTATCAGCAGTTAAAATCCATGTACAGTACAGTAGTTATTGCCTTGCTTTGTAGTTGTTCAAAGTTGTTAAAAGGTTAGTTATGCCTTTTAAATATTAATTTGGCCACATAAAGCTCTTGATTATGTATCCAAAGGGAAGTTTTGTTTATGTGGAATTTTTTGCAAGTGGGTTTAAAATTTTTTTTGTGCATAAGTTTGTGATTGAATTCTTCTGTCAATATTGTCTGACTTCGTATACTCTGTGATGTTTGCGAGGTTCATGTGGTATAGCTAATATTCTTGGTGTTTCAAGCCATTGCTGCAGTTGTACTCTTGTTCAGTTTGGTAAAAAACTTGATAAATCAGCACTGTATGGGATCTTATTATATCCACATGTAGCTGGGAATATAGATATATCATGGCATTGAAACTAGGACACCTCGTTGGTTAGGCTTTGAAATTTTGCCAAAGTTTTGAAAAGATGTGATAACTGATTTGTGCAGCAGTCTACCACCTTTATTCTAAAGGAACTTGAAGTCTCAACTTTTTTCTTCTGTGAAAGTAAGATTTCTGCCTTTAAGCCCATTACAGGATCCTTCTCCTACTGCAGCAAAATTTTGCTGCCAAGCTTTTGAAAATACTATGAAAGTTAAAGAGAATGTACATTTTGGTGTTACATGATAGGTGATTTGTACTTTATTTTTACTACCACGGCATCCTTGTTGACATTGGCTGGGCATCATCTACAGGTGAGGGAGACTGCTGGCGTACCATCCAGGGCGTGTGCGAAGCCATCCTTAAACAAGTGGATCACAGATGTAAGGCAAGCTCCAAGGCAAAAGCAATTGTATCAGTGCCCTTACTGCAGATACTCAACCTTGCACAGTACTGGCATGAAGAGACATTTACGTACTCACACTGGAGAAAGGCCTTTTGCAGTGTACAGTGTGCCAACAAAAGTTCACTCAGAAAGGAAGTCTGCAAGCTCACATGACTACACATACTGGCCTGAAGCCATTTGCCTGTACTATATGTTCCTTTAGTACTGTACATAAGTCTCACCTAGTGCGACATATGCTTAATCACTCGGTCGAGTTTGAACCTTCATAGGGAATTCTAGAATCGTATCATGATCCAAAGTCGCAGCTCTTTCTCTCTTTTTCTAAAAGGAAGAGAATACTGATGTACTGATAAATGAAAATGATTGGATTCCAGTAAAGCTTTTTATTTGTATATCATCCAAACAACTTGTGACAGTTATTTTGTGATAGTGTTGAGCATTACTGCATCATTGTTATGTAAAGAAAGAAGTTCAGCTAATCTGCTAGGAAGTTATATTTAAATATAATGCAGTACTCTATGTTTTGACCGTAAAATTGTATATCACTTTACAAATTATAACATTTTATTAGGTTTAATCAAATTAATTTCATTACGATATCAAACACTCCACTCTACCTGCTTAACTGTAGCCGAAAGGTTGCCAGGAATTTGGTGATGCTTGAAGTGCATGTTTTATGTGATGGATGGACTTGGACTGCAAGTAGCAGTTAACTGAGTGAAATCATTGTTGGTTTTTAAAAGGTTGGAACATCTGTTATTTAGAATTTGATATCAACATTACCTTTGGAGGAGATGTAAAAGTTGCCAATTTACTATTTACATTTCATGATATGTAATTGGTTGAGTTGCAGTAGCCAAGCATCTCAAAAAATATTGCAAGTCATGGAAGATATTTTACAATTAGTAGCCTACTTCCAAGTTACATGCAAAAATCCCTTGGCCTCAGGACTTTAATGATTTTCCACAGGCTTCTATCTTTAGGTACAGTATATCCTTCTTAACAGATAGAAACTGTCATTTTTGAAAGTACTGACAGCTGTTCACCAAAAGTTTAATGTTTGGAGATAGAATGTTAATTTCTTGCATTTCTCAAGCAACACCATATCAAGTAACCTTTTTCCTAAAATATTGGGTCCTTCATCAATTAGAAATTGATTCTGGGTTATGGAATTTGACTGACTAGGGGATCCACGTTATCGCTTCGATTTTACGAAGTAAAAAATACCGTATACCTCCAGACAGGTCACCATCTTGTAAAAGTAAAAATTACTGTGTATGTAACTTGTATTCCATTGTGTTCAAATGAGAACAAACAATCCAAACTTTCCGAGAGTGCTCATTTATAATGAACGTTGCTTGAAGTGCAGACAAGTCCCCCATGGGCTCGTTATGAACTCTACTGTATATAGAATTCACATTTTACAAGGATAAGAAGGGCAATATGCCATAAGCTCAAATCATGGTTGTTATTAAGGAAATATACGTTCCATATTTTGTTTGCTTTTGATTGTATACCTAAGCTTTATTTCTCCTCGTGGGCCTATGCTTCTGAATTTTTTTTCTAGAATTACACAAAACAGCTGTGGATTTTCTGATGATGCCAGTGAAGGTGATCCTTGTAATGGGCAATGAGTGACTAGGTATGGGGAGAGATAGGAATGCAACTTTTGGGAAGAAGGGACCTTCTGGGGTACAGATCTTAGATTACCAGTCTTAGCTGGTGTTTGCTGTTTTCAAAAGCTTTCGGTCTTTATAGTCTTCATATGACAGCTTAGGTGAAAAGGTGGGTAACAGAATATTGTCCCTGTAGTTATAATTTGAATTTTGCAGTTGTGCTTGGTTTCACATTACCTTCAAAGGAGAAATGTTAATCTCGATTTCTTTTTAAGCGATTTCTGGAACACAACTTTACTACTACTGCAAATGTTTAGAATGTAAGTTCAGATGACACTCATTTCTATCTTTGTACAATCACAATAGGTCATTGATACCAAACCTGATGTTTCTGCCCCTGTAATCCCTTTCATTTCTTAGTTGGAAATGTGAAATGAAAGGTATTTAAAATACAGCATTGTTTAGTGCAGAAAGATAACATTTTGAATAACCACAATCAGCATATGTAAACAAAGGACACTTGAAGGCTGATGTGTACACTTAACACAGAGAAAGATGTAGACAGAATGAATGACAAGAAGTTGACACTTGCGTCAGCGAATCATGATCCCATGTAATTAACTGACAAATATCCTTGAATAAACCAGGGGTTATATTCCAAAAAATGCAGATGAAATTTAAATGCCAACTGACAAAAACACAAACTGTCAGACATGTTCTAACCAAGGAAAAAGGCTGCCGGGTCAGATATGAATATGCTAAGCTCAGGGAGCAGACATGCGCAATGCAGTCTAGTCTAAAAATTAAAGAGCAAACGAATAAGAAAACTGGCAGTGCTTCGGAGAGAGGGACCTTACCCAAAATAAATGAGACAATATACTCTACAGTTGCTCAAAGGCTTAGATGTAAGAATAAACTGAATTTAGAAAGTATTCACAGCAGCCATACTGGATTAAAGTGAAAGAAATTTAAGAAAAAAATATCAAAACATTAAGTACAAATAGACCAAAACAAAAGTTTGAAAGTAGTGCAGTATCCTTGTTCTACTATTAATGGGTTGCACAGTATTTTATTATTTTGCTTTGGAAATAGAGTGAAGTATTTGATTATCTGTAGGGAACAAAGAAACTTTGTATGACAGTGATAAGTTTAAAGGTAAATTTCTTGTTCGTGTTTTTACACTTGCTGTATTTAAAGCAAATGTATATCAGATGTTTGAGACTTGTATTCTTGGTATCAAGGCTTGGAGTGTCTAGAATTCTTCATAAATGCATCCACATGAGTTCTCAAAAAAAAAAATGGTGAATGCTGAGGTGTTTTTTCACTTGTTCGCAGGTTCCTTTCTTTTTGTTAGGTCTCAACATTTGGATTGTACCATGAATGGCGGTGTACTAGTTTTTTTTCAAAGAACACCTGTGCTACAGAAAAATATTAGAGTAAGATAGGAATTTGGAGTTGGAATACTTATGTTTATTGTTGGTTAAGGTGACTTTTGCTTCCAAGAACACTGATTGGGGCGTTATCTGCAGGTGCTGCCAAACTTTGATGGGAGGACCAGAGGAACGAGAGCACAGGTGGTGGCTTGGACGAACACAGCTCCCAAACGCAAGATGCATCATTGCCCCTACTGTAGTTATTCCACAGGTTATAGTACTGGCCTGAGACGACACATTCGTGTCCACACTGGAGAAAAGCCTTTTGGATGCCAGTTCTGTTCTCATAGGTTTCGCCAAAAAGGAGCTTTGCGCAGTCACACAATTAGTTATCATTCAGATAAATTATAAGTAGTTTTATACGTAGTTCTCTTGGCTATGGTTGTATCTTTTGCTGAAAATATCTAGTATTTATGGAGTCATTATCTATTTCCGTCTTTTGTATTTCATCACTAATTGAAAATGGCATCTACAGTGTCATTCACTGAATGTAGTTTTATTTTGTAAATATATTTCTTCGCTGCATTTTGCCATTATAGAAAAGAATGTGAACTGTAATGGACTTCTTTCTCCTTTATTCCTCTCTACTCACAAGTTAATAAACAAGCCATGATCTAGTGTTTCTTGTATAGTTAATTCTGCAAGGCATTGAATTACTTGTCCGATTGATCATTATCTGTATAGGGCATTGAGTTTCTTGTACTCTTAGTTATTGCCTTAAAAAAATAGGTTGAAGTAAGTGATTTGAACTTATTATAGTTTCACATAGCACTGATTATTGTCGAGTCCAGTAGTTAAACTTTTGATGAGTCTGATAATTTTTCAAAACCAGGTGTTAATTACAAGTGTTGGTTTTCTTTGTGGTCATGAGTTTCGTTGAAAGAGACCTGGAAGGGAATGGTTTTCCAAATCAAATTTGGTCCCTGCAAAAGAGGTGTTTCCAAAGATATTCCTTTTTAATGGGGACAACCACCATTGAAAATAGGCTGGTTTAGCAGTCAAGGAATAATCAAGGATTACAGACAAAGGCTGAGAATTCCACATTCTTGAGTGAATGGATATGTAGGACTGGTCAGATTGCTAGACCTTCAAGTGAAGACAGTTTAGGTATCGTTCAATAAAGAAGCTGCTGAAAGCAGTTGCCAAAGTATTATCAGGAGTAAAGAAGAGGTTGTTCATTGCAGGATGAAATATATAGGAATCCAAGTTGAAAGGAAGAACAGATATTAGATGCAAAGCTTCCAAGTGAACTCTGCCAAGAGCACAGTAGGTTTTGCAAAGAACCCTTATAGTTTTGGGGAGAGTATCCATGCAAGAATTGACTGTCCTAAAATCTGAAAGAGCCTCCTTAGGAGAAGTACATTTGGCTTACGATGCAATCCCCCCCCCCTTTTTTCCCCGTTATATTTTTTACCATAGCTTTATATCAATCATCTGACTGAAGAAGTAAGAAAAATTTATATCACTTCAATATTATTGAGATGGAAAGAGGAGAGGACCAGGAAGTTCATGATCATTGGAAAGTTTTAACCTTTTATTTTCCCTTATAGAACCAATACGTTTTCAGTACATTCTATATTAGTTTATTTTAATCAAGGAAGAAAGTAACAAAACTGCCAGCTTATACATTGCAGAATATCTAAAGGGTCATAGTTATCCTCCCTTCCAAGTAAAGATAGTTTGTAATGCAAGTCAGCTGTCGTGCAGCCTGGTGTGGGATTTTGACATTCTTTATGTATTTAAAGAAAAAAATGCTTTGAAGTAATTTTATGTTGTCTTTGAATTGGTTACATTTATTTTATGGATGATCAAGGAATACCCCTCACAACCCCACCTCGAGAGGATACTGAAAACATGAGTGTAGCACAACAATCAAAGAGTTGAAAGTTTATCCAACTTATGGCTGATGCGATCTTACGGTGCTTTTACAGCGCCTAATGGTGAAGAGTGGTACCAAAGTTCACAGTTATTTATGCTGTGATTTGATGCAACATCAGTTTGCTTTGCAAGCGCTGATAACGTGAAACACGAACTTCAGCGGAAATCAACTTGCAGCGCTGGAACGGGTCCCCCGCCATAAGTCGAGGACCTACTTTAACCATCAGAAAAGTATAATAAGTTTTGGAAACAATCATTTTCTCTTCGTAGGACTGCTGGTGCAGATGGGAAAGCCTGCATCACCTTTTGACAGAAGTATCTATCTGTTCTTCCAGAATTTTTTTGCAAATTATTAAATGCTTGAGAGGCCAACAATTAAAGTGAAATTATTGAGCTTAGAAACAAACCCTTTGGACTGTTCCCATGAATTTTTTGAGGTTTAGGTGGTTCAGGTGAAAAAACTCTTTATTATACTAAATGATTAAGCAGTGATAAGCTTGAACATTTCACGTATCCTATTTCAGACTGCTTCAAGTTAATGCTTTTTCTTGATAATTTTGTGGGGAATGCTACAAGGGTTGTGGTTGATGAGTTCTCATTGAATTTCTGAGGTATCTTATGAAGAGCAGGAGAAAAGTATCCTGTATTATTTGTACCCCAGTACTGTGGCATAACACATCTGGTATTTTGAAATTGTAGTGTTATACTGAATGGTTCGTGTTCCTGTTTCCTGGTGATAATTGGAAGCGATTGTAAAGCAGATACAGTTGAAAAAGTCATATTTTGTTAACAAATCATGAATTGCTAGATGTTAGTTTTCTGTTTGGTGTCACTTTCATTTTGACTGGTTTAAAGATAATGGGTTTGAAGTAAGATTATTGAAATTCTTTATTTTTTCATTGTACTCTTATATTCTGGTCATTTTTTTAATATACTAGAAGGCAGTTGGAACCCTACATAACTGGTAAATGTAACTGAATAATGACAAAGTTCTTGAAAGTGCAATACAGTAGCTAAAGTTATTATTTAGTCATATTCTCTTGCCTCATTCCTCCAGGCCAACAGTAACTTTTGGTTTTGGTTTAGAAACGTGCAGGATATAGAGAAGTGTGCAAAGTAGAAGTAATGTAAGTTATGCTATTCTCACAATAACTTGAAATTCTACATGCTCAGTTAGTAATACAAGAGTTTTAAAATCCCTAACTAGTTCTGAGTTTTAAAATCCCTAACTAGTTCTGATATTCCTGTTTTGAAATGTTGCTCATTTCCATGTTAGATGACAGTGCTCTCATTTCCATTTGTTTAGATAGTTTTGTCATTTAGTGGTGAAAAGCACCCAATTATGACCATGAGTAAGTTGGCCATAACCAACAGGTGGGGCTGAACAGTGATGCTGTGAGGACGGGTGCCGTCAGAGGAGCCTCAGGAGCTCGGAAGGGCCTCGCTACCAACGCCAAGATCCATTCCTGTAACTACTGTCCTTACACAACCATTAACTACACGCACTTGCTTCGCCACATGCACACCCATACTGGAGAGAAACCCTTTTCTTGTCTGCACTGTACGTATCGAGCCACCACCAAGGAGAATCTCAAGAGACACGTGCTTATCCACACTGGGGAAAAGCCCTTTTCGTGTCCATACTGCTCGTATCGAGCATCTCAGAAGGAGAGGATGAAAGAGCACATTTATACCCATACTGGGGAGAAGCCGTACAGCTGCAATGTTTGCTCGTACCGTTGCTCCCAGAAAGGCAATCTTAAAAGTCATATGCTTACGCATCAGAGCGCTGCCTGAAGAAATGTTCTTTTTGTCCCTTAATATTCTGTGTATATAGATTCAATAGGTTGTTGAAATTTTAGCTTCTTTTGTAATGGCTGTCCTTATGATAATTATTTGTACTGGCACTTTGATATATCAGTTAGTTTCACCTGCAGTGGGTCTGTGTTGTATAAAAACATTTTATATTTTACAGCTAACATAATCTTGATTCCGTGTTAAAAATTGGGATCGTATTGGGGGTAGTTCACTTTTGAATAATTTTTAAGGGTGCACTGTTGTGTTTGGAAGAATCTGTGATTTAACTAGTCTTTTTGTATCAATTGTATTAAAAAATTAAAAGTCAGCGCTGGGAGGAAAGCGTTCTTCATAAGAATACTATTAGAGCTGGGTTGTTACGCAATAGTGTGAAAGTCTATGAATGAGTGTTACAAGTGAAATGTGCTATTGTATACTCTGTGTTTTAAAGGTACAGATAAATTCAGAATGATTTAATGGCCAGGCTTATGAGAGGTGAATATTTTAGCTCAATTGTTGGGTTGAACTTCTCAGTAGTATTGTAATAAAAATTCATAGACTAATACTGTATAGTTAATTTTATTTTATGGGATATTTAGTCCATGCAGTTCTGAAAGAGTCAGGGGTTTTAACCAGTATAAGTGCTTTGCAGTAGCATGCACAGTACACTTTACAACTTATATAAAAGCATGATATCTCTGTTCTAGTTTTAAAAGTTGTTGAAACCTACTATATGCAGACTGAAGCTGTAAACTAGGATGTGGTGTAATTTGAAAAAACATCTTTCCCACTGTATGCATTATTCATTGTTATGAGTTAAGAAAGCTGCTTGTAAAACTTACCTGTGACACATGAACTCTGTTCCACTCTCAGTATTTCCTGTTATTGAAAGTTTTATATTTTAAAATCACATTGGGACACAAGGGCCTGTTAACCTTTTCATAAACTTAAAACTGATTGCAAACACACACACACACACACACACACACACACACACACTCTCTCTCTCTCTCTCTCTCTCTCTCTCTCTCTCTCTCTCTCTGTAATTGTCAAGTTGACAGTTTTGTGAAAACTCTCTCTCTGTAATTGTCAAGTTGACAGTTTTGTGAAAATATTTGTAAATATTTGGATTTTCACAGACCCATTCAACCGGAATTTGAAAATGTATTTTATTTGTACAATAAAGGAAATGAGTCGTCCATGAGTTTGTTTCAAGTCACTGATAGGAAGTTGCACCGGGTGGGTATGCACTGTATTTATTAAAAATGATTTAAGCTTAGTTACAATCCCCCACCTGCCACATCACATAATTAAGGGTTGTACAAATCCTCCACAGGTGGGGGTGGAAAGGATATGGAGCGGGAGGCCCTTTGGAGACCAGGTCGCGACACCCGCTCGGAAGATTCACCGTTGTTCGTACTGTTCTTACGGAACGTACTATACCACCAGCCTCAGGAAACATATCCGCATTCATACCAAAGAGAAACCATTCGTATGCTCAGTGTGTCCTTTTCGGACAACGCAACCGGAAAATCTCAGAAGGCATTTGTTTGTTCACAGTGAGGAGAGGCCTTACTGTTGTCAGTTCTGCCCTTTTAAAACCGTGCAGAAATGCAATTTACGAACTCACATCAGAAAGCATCACAATCAGTAATGATTCCATAGTGGGTGAATGTGCTTATGGTTTAATGATCATATTTTGATTAATATAATGGTTGAGTGCTGAAATCCAAATTTTTTTATTTTGAATTTTCTGTGAATTTTGTCAGCTCTGGTCAGCAAAAGGAGCAGTTATGAGTTATTTAACTAAAGTAACTCTCTCTCTCTCTTTCATTTTTTTGGGACTTTTGGGACTTTCAAAACAGAATATACTGTATGCTATCTCAAGGACTGAAGGCCATTTGTTTGGGACTTTCAAATACAACTAGTGAAGAATATAGTTTCAAATACAACTAGTGAAGAATATAGTGTATGATTTTTCTTGTATGTAGCTAACCTGAAAATTGTCCATTTCAACAATTTATCCTAACATTCTTCAAGCTCCTCCAATAGTTTTGAAGCGTACTCCAACTTATATATAGTTTTTATACTGTAGGGTATCTCACATTTTTTGTTCTTTATATTACTGTTGTAATGCTTTTTTTCTCACTGTTCTGGTCCCATCCTTTGTCTTTTTTTTTTATGCTGTATTATGGTGGCTCACTAGTGATTAGTTTGGCATTTTCTTATTGCATACTGTTCCTAGTGAGCATGGAAGGGTTAGGGTGTAGTCAGTCACACATCCAGCTTATGAGGCATTTATTTTTTTGGTTCTCAAGGAACCCCTTCTGAGGTAGCTGTGCAGTTCACCACAAGCCTGCTCACCCTGTATCTGGAACTGCATTAATGGAGAATAATTATATTAATGGTTTGTTGGAGAATTTCCAAGGTTTTTTCGTAAGGGAAGGCCATATATAAATGCCAGATGCCCCATTCAGTAGAATGTAAGGAACAAATTTTGAGTGAAGATTTTTCAAGAATAATCTTGAGGTTTTCTGTGGCAGTATTTTATGGTGATGTATAATTTGGCTAGTCTCCAGTGTTTCCATCAAATTTGACACTTGCAGCCTTTGAATGTTCGTACGTTTGACTGATTGATTTCAGTTATATGATTATTTTGTGTCAGATGTTGTTTAAAAAGTAATTTATATGTACAGTGTAGCAGTTAATTCAGGTAGCTGTACGTCTCTACCATACTGTACTAGGAAAGATCACTCTACAGCAGTTAGCCTTTGTTTACATGGTCTTGCAAATATTGACAGTTTATTTATCTTGAAGGTTCTTAAATTGTTTTTTCAGCAAGTTGTTGCATGTTGACTCTTGTTGGTTTAGTTATTGAAGCCTAACAGTATATTGTAGTGTTTTTTGTCCTCTTCATTCTATGAATTCCAGGTCTGGAAGTATGGACAGGAATTTGCATGAAAATTTTCGTAGGGTACATAAGTTTTTGCCTCTTATAATGTAGTGTAGTATATAATTGGCCAAGCATCTGCACCGGAGTATGATGAAGCCATCCACCTCCTACAGGTGGGGCAGCAGAACCTGGACCGACCCTGGACAGATGAGTGCCGTACCATTAGAACATCCAAGTTGCCTCCTCCAGCTGCGTCCTTCAAGGTTCATCGCTGTAGTCATTGCCCATACACCACTGCCAGTTCCAGTCACTTTAAGACTCACCTCTACACACACACTGGAGAGAGGCCATTTTCATGCCCTTACTGCCCTTACAGCTGCACACAAAATACTAATTTAAGGGCTCACATCCGTAAGCACACGGGAGAAAAACCGTACGTTTGCTCCATTTGTTCTTATCGTACAACCCAGAAGTCAAACTTGAATACACACATGCTTAAACACAAGACTGAGAACTTTACATCGTAATTGCTGTTGAGCTTCGGTTGAAAGGGTTAGTGAAAGGAAAGATACTGCCTTGTTTGTGTAGAAAACTACCAGTGTTTTATCATTCAAGTTGAACAAGTTCTAGAAATGTTGGTCAATTGTCTCTTATTTGTCACACCTGAGAATGTTGGTATTACCTTCATTTTAAGTTGATCCTTTAATATGGAGTGGCAATAGCTTAGAAAAGAAATGAGGTTGAAAATAACGTCCTGTTTTGTTAGGATTTGGATGGAAGATAATTTTCTTTGCTTGTATACATGAGATTTATATCAGCTGTTTTTGTTGAAAACCTGAAACTGTCTTTGTTCTCTGTGTCCATGTATTGTTTGTGCCTGGATGCTTTCTGGTCTCAGTTACAGAAGGAGATTTTTACCCTATAAAATGTTTACCTTAAGACTAGAAGTGTTTTAAGTTGCCATATTCTGGCTAGCCTTTGCATATGATGAGCACCAACTCCTCCTCTACAGATGAATCGAGGGCCCTTCGAGCAAAGAGAGAGCACTACAGTATCAGCGCCTGAGGAGGGTTCCGATGCTTCACGGATAACTTCTACCAAGATGCATCATTGCAATCAGTGTGACTACGCCTCATATAATGTGGCCCATCTTAGGACGCACCAGTATACTCATACAGGAGAAAAGCCGTTCTCTTGCCCTTACTGCCAGTACAGCTGTACACAGAAAGTCAATCTAAAGGCTCATATTCGAAGGCATACTGGAGAAAAGCCATATTCTTGTACAGTGTGCTCATATCGCACTGCAAGGAAATCTAACTTGAATTCACATTTTCTTTCACATTATCACAAGGAGTAAGACTGTGCCATTGCCTTGAAGGTAAGGAATTGAAACATTGATATTGAACACTTCACGGCTGTCTTTCACAGGGAGGACAAAAACTGACGAAGAGAGTTATGAGCAGCGTTTGGCACCTTTTGAGGGCTTATTAGCTTTGCCTAAGTGTTAAGAAGGCCATTTTCACTTTCCTGACTGTCAAGGCTACAGAAGTAACCCAGAGGGTAATTTGCACACAGCTATATCCAGCGACCATTCTAATACTTAGGGTTATACAGCTTATCTTTATTTTTTCTCTCATTTTGATTGGGCTGGGAGATCAAGTATGCATTTGGTTTTGTCAGCTGTAAGATAGGGAAAGTTGAAATTTATGAAATCAGAATCTGGAGATGGTTGCTCATGCACTTCACTGCTATTCTTTATTTTATGCTGTAAGCTTTGAAATGGATCTGATACTGAACTGAAATCCCATATAGTGTACCAGTGAACAGTGTTATAATAGATTGTGATTACGTTTCATGATATGAACACAACTTTCTAATTTTTTAAAATTCAGCATTTTTCCCATTTTGGTTTCGTTCATGGCAAGGCCCACCCTTATGCTTGGCCTTGTGTCTGTAGGCGTGGGCCAGAGAAGGGCATTGGGGCTATTTTACCAGTCATGGTCTTGCATTTGCAAACAAGATGAGGATTAAAGTGCATTCAAAATGGAATTTTTCGGTACCGTAATGCAGGTTGTCCATGGTAGCTTTTAACAAGCTTGTTTTCTCAGAGGCATATGGCTTTGTTGCTAGTATTGCAGTTACTATACTAGACATTTTTAAGGTGAAATACACAAAGCCTTTCTTTCTGTGGTATTTTTATTTTTATTATTTTGGCCGTATCTTTATGGTTTAAGATTTCTTTTTACTAGTAGGAATTTTCATTGTTCACAGTATTTTTTAATTGGTAAGATGTTTTAAAGAGAAAATGAGAGCCATAATTTTGTAAAGAAAAAAAGGGAGCAAAGCTGTTAGGTAGGCAAATCTCAGATAAGACCACTGCTTGCATGTTTTGTCACTTTTTGGTGAAGGAATTTGGCAGTATTTTTGATCAGTGATTCGTGTTCAATTCAACAGTCCTCCCCCCTCCCACAGATAGCTCTGGAGAGAGATGCTCATTGGCTTGGTGAAGTGGGTCCAGCAGACACGGTTCGGGACGCTTCGCACCCACCGTCGAAAATTCACCAGTGTTCTTATTGCTCTTATAGAACTCATAAATCTAGTCATCTACGAACTCATAACTTCATTCATACAGGGGAGAAACCATTTTCTTGCCCATTCTGCGAGTACAGATGCACCCACCAGTCAAACCTGAAGACTCATATCCGTATGCACACAGGAGAAAAGCCTTTTGCGTGCACACTTTGTTCTTATCGTGCTACACAGAAAGCAAATTTAAATACTCATATGATGAAGCATAACAGTGCAAAAGATTTTGTGGATACGTAGCGGGAAATAATGGTCCATTGTTTGTTACATGCGAGATTTATTTCATTCTGCCACATTGAAGAGCTGCCAGAATTGGAAAAATTAAAAAGTTTTTCATGACACCATGTCTAACATTAGGTAGGGCATAGTTCTGAATAATGGAAATCTACAGATAGCTATGTCCTTCATGGGATACAGTGTTCTTTCATCCTGCAAGAGTTTAAACAACCAAAATACCAAAGAATTTCAATAATTGAAGATGAAAATTTTGTGCATGAGAAATTCAGAGAGCATTTTAAGGGACATACCGAAATCTAGGTCAAAGAGATGCTGCAAAAAACCTCAGGCAATTTTGCTGTGTGCCTCTAAATGAGTACTGGTTGGTAACAGTACCTCCACAGTTGGTCTGCAACCATAAGTTGGTGGTCTGTTGCACTACCATTTCTCCGGTTATATACATGTAATTTCCTCTTTTGAGCACCTTGTTGTGTGAATGCTCTTTTGTCCATGCACTTGAAACCATTATTATAACTTACAGTTTACACTTTGCTAATCAGCCTCAGTTGTCAGATCTTTAAAACACCTCTTTCATTTGTAAGACACTCTTTGAGAAGGAGAATCCGTGCTCCTCCCAGTAACAATGTTAATTCCATGCAGGTGAATATTCCTTGGTATGATTTCATTCCTACCTTACCCCCTCTTTTTTTTTTTTTTTTTAACTGCCAAAGTTTTTTATTCTGAGTACAGTACAATATATTGATAGATTTTCTCTCTTAGTGCAACTGATAGACAGAATGTTCCTATTCATAATTCCTTAAATGTTGAGTATTTTGTAGGTCTTCAGGTAGTTTATTTTCTTCAGTAATGGCAGATCTCTTTTAGCATATTAGTTTGTCATTAAAATTTTGCTTATTTTTATATTAATCTCTCTTATTTAAAAAAAAAAATTATGTATATTTTTCTTATTTAAAAAAAAATATGTATATTTTTTTGTAATTTTCATGCTTGAAAGTGAAAAGAAATAAGTTATAGTAGTGGTTGGGACTTTATAAAAGTGTTCTGTTTGCATTGTATATTGTATTAAGTGAATGGAGTCACTAGGTGGATTTTTCTAAAAAGATTTATTTATATGATGTAAGAAATACATTATTGTAAGTAAATAGACTTCAGTCAAGCAGTTGTTCTTTAACCTCAGATGTACGTATTTTGTGTGTGCCATGTGTCCATACATTGATTATAGAAAATTCACTCACTCTGAACTAAACAATTCCTGTAAAGTCATGACATGCAATGCTTTGGTCCACAATATGTTGGAACAGACAGAGGAAATATATGTTACAAGCTATCTTTTTTTTTTTTTTTTTTTTTTTTTTTTTTTTTTTATTCATTTTTTCATTATTCAACTTCCAACATTACTCCCATCACCATTTGCAGGTGGGGCCGCAGAGTGCCATATCCCAAGGATATGTTCGGAGGTCATCATGTTCATCAGACATGAAGGTTCACCGCTGTCCGTTATGTTCCTACACCACTGCAGCCTCCAGCCACATGAAAGCCCATATGTACACACATACAGGGGAAAAGCCGCACAGTTGCAGCTTTTGCACGTATAAGAGCACCCATTCAAGTAATTTGCAAGCTCACATTCGAACACATCACACTGGAGAGAAGCCATATGTTTGCCCCTTATGTCCTTACCAAGCCACTAGGAAGCGTTCCTTGAAAATGCATATGTTCAAGCACGGCGGAGAAGCAAATAATGAGTGTCAGTTCTGAAGCGTTCTGCTGTTAGAATATCCCACTGGTGATTCAGTTGTCTTGAGATTCGAGGAAGTGTTATTGCTTTGTTAAAGATATTTATCCCCATCAGAAAATATGGTGGAAAGAAGGATAATTGCTATAGACCAATGGTATTAATTAACGCATCCCCAAAATTATATGATGTTGAAATATTGTACAGGTACAGTAATACTGAGGCAGCAAAGGAGGGTAGATTGTTTATATAGGTTTTTTGCTTGTTGCATTGACAATATTGGAGTGCTCAGTTGAGTTCAAGTGTCCCCTCCTAAAACATTGATAGCTTAGATATTTGAGGTGAACAAGATTTAGCAAAATGAGTGTTTTATGAGTATTATTATTACTAAAGTTTTCACTATTTTTACTAAAAATTATTTGAAATATAGATGGCCATTCTGTTTTGGGACTAAAAGGAGTATATAGTACAGATTGCTTAGTTGATTTTTTTTTTTTTTTTTTTTTTTTTTTTTTTCTTAGAAAATCCTGCTTGATTTCTTTTTAATGAAAGATCTCATGGAAGTAGTATGACAAAGACCTATAAGAATGGCCAGAAAATCATGGAAAAGAGCATAAATTAAGACGTAATATGTCTATGAATCAAGGGAAGAGCACATATTTAGAATTCATACATAAATACAGGCAGTCCCCAGTTATCAGTGATAGGATTTTTCGGTGCTTGTCTAGTGGCGAAAATCTGTGATTTTTGGCGCCGATTTTTAGCTTATCGGGCACCTATACATACCTAACAGAGGCGCCGATAACCGAAAATTGCTGATTTTCAGTTATTGGTGATTTTCGCTTATCATCACACCGTCGGAACGGCACTCCTGTCGATAACTGGGGACTGCCTGTGATGCAAAAGTCGCATGTTATCATTAACATGTTAACAACATTGTTTTAGCATTGTAATTGTCTTGGCAAACACACTTTTGCCTGAATTACATTTATGCAGTCTTGCCTCAGCTAAATTGCTATTATAGCATACAGTAATGCAAAAACATTCCTGAATTATGAGAACATATACAGTACAGTATTGATATATTCCAGCTTCAGATGCATGAAAATGTGCAAAATACATCATATGTTTCCTACTGTCACTCAAGCCTTGAGAGATGCTTTATATCATGACTTTCCAAGTCTCTACAGACAATTATGCTTTGATTAATAGCCATTATGAGATTTGGAATCTCTCAAATACATGGTAATGTGTGTAGTTTAAATAAGGCCATTATCATAGCTATCAGGTTCTGCCAGTAAGGCAGGAAGTGTGGCTCTCCTGGCATTAAAGGTAAATTCTGATGCTTTTATTGGGATTGTTGATTATTGTTATACAGTGCTACCCCACTTTATTGCAGATTTTTGTGGAACATCTTTCACGTTTCCACATGAACTTTCACCAATTGACAAATTTTTTATTGGCCGCATCTCTAAAATTATCACTAATGTGGGAAATAAAAATACCAAATTATACTGTATTGCACTGTACTAAACTAAATTTGTACGTATTTTCCTAACATACGAACCTACAATACTGTACATATAGTGCATGCTGAACAGTATACAAAGTAAAGATGTGTACACTACCTTCAGTACAGTACATACTGTATACAGTACTTGAAGTTTTGATCCATGTCATAGCTTTCTTAGTACGTACCCACGTACAGGCAGTCCCCAGTTAACGGTGGCCTCGGTTATCGGCAATCCGCTTTTATGGCGCTTGTCTAGCGATGACGATAACTGGATTTTCGGTGCCTACAAGCGCTGTTATTGCCAATTTTCGGTTATCGTCACGCTGTTGGGAATGGAATCCCCGCAGATAACTGGGTACTGCCTGTATTTTAGGTATGCTCTATACTGTACAGTAGTACTGTCCTAAAATATGTACGCTGCACAGTAAATATAATTTCAAAATCATCTTACAACACAGCAAAATATCAATAAAATGTACGTACATTATGGGCAGTACGATGCGCAAAGTTATGTTAGGCAATAATTATAGGCGGATACGTAATGTTGTAATATGACTTGGAAATGATATTGGGGTGTTCTGGGATGATAGTTTGAGGTATATGTTTGTTTGAACTGTTAAGTTGGGTGATGAACTGTTAAAATAGGTAGTTACACGAGTAACAGTGGGAGGAGGGTAATGTAAGGTGACTTTGGGTGTTTTGGGATGATGGTTTGGGGTGTATTTTTGTTTGAAATATTAAATTGTTTTAGTATGATAATATAAGATATATTTTTGTTTGAACTTTCAAATTAGGCAGTGAACTGTTAAAATAGGCATTATAAGTATTTTTAGAGGGGATTTTGCATTTCTGTAGTGGGTTCTGGAATCTATCCCCATGAAAAAGTGGGGTAGCACTTCTGAACTGGAGTTTCAAGCTTTGTTTTCATAAATTTTTTTTTACACTTTTTTTCTCCCCCGCTCAGTATGACTACTGAGGAGTGCTGTGCTTGTTTGTGATCTGTTTCAAGTGATGAAATACTTTAATTCATTCCTCAGTTTGCTGAACATGAGTGAATGCATATTTTTGAATGTATTGTTTGCTTGTAACCCTTCGTTGTACCTTATTTGAAAATGCCTAAGATGAAGGATTCTCCTATCTCTGTTGACTTGTTCATAATGCCAGTCTGGTATACAAATATAGTAACCAAGCCACGATATATCGACCCTGGTGTCTTCTGTTGGTGTGCAATACAGTATTCATCACACTGCTAAAAATTTATGTATGGAGAACCCATATTCTATTATATGAATGTGGTCCCCATTGGTCCTAGTGTGACAAATAAAGTAGAATGGGTGAGGAAGTTAGGTATCTTGCTTCAGATAGTATAAGATCAGTAACGGTAAAGTTTGCTCAGTTAGCTTGTCCTCTTGCTAGTCCAGTAGAATAATTTTGCTTGGTTATTCATTTGTTTACATATTAATTACAGAACGCAAATTTCATCCCAGTTAAACTATTATCTCAAAATTTTCTGGGCTGGTACCTGAAAGGGTTGCATTTCTTTATTGTAAACAAAATGAACATTATTCTTTTCTGTGCATAGAGAGTATACAAGGGAGCATAGCCACAGACACTGTAATAATTGGGCAATGTGACTGGTTTGTGATTTGTGAGCAGTTGGGGTGATGAATGTAAATTTTTTGTCTTGATCTTATTCACTGCTATACAGTATATAGTCACTTCTGTCATAAGGTATTAGTTGTCATTATTTATCTTGATGATACATGCAGCAGGCACGTATTTTGTGCTGTACTGTACATGTTTGCATTTATTTAATGACAATCTTTATCCAAAGAAATCTGCTTTCTTGTCTTCGTCTTCATCCTAGATTGTTAATTCCTTTACCCTGACATGATATTTCTAAAAAGAAAAGACTGTTAAACATGGACATAACATGTTGCAGTATTCTTGAAATGAATGGATATTTATGGAGAATTGTTTAAATTGAATGCCTTTGTTGAAGTCAAGAAGTATAGAAGAGCCATCACTTTGCAGGTGGGACAGCTGCAGCAGCAGAGCATCAGTTATGGCGAAGAAGATAGCAGAAGATCGTCTGCTTTGCATGTGTTGAAGTCTCCAGGCAAAAAGTTACATTGTTGTCCATTCTGTAATTATGTCACAAACCGAAGTGCAGACCTTCATAGGCACAAGTATAAACACACTGGAGAGAAACCATTTTCGTGCCCCTTTTGTGAATACAGGTGTACCCATCAGACAAACCTAAAGGCTCATATTCGTAGGCACACAGGAGAAAAACCTTTTGCCTGTACATTGTGTCCATACCGTTCAACTCAGAAAACAAATCTAAGAGCTCATATGTTGAAACATAAAACCGCTGTTTCATATTATGATGTGTAAGAGTTCCTTTAAAAGATTTGGTCAACTAGTAAATTTACTATGGGTCTCTGTGGAGAACAATGGAAATAAACCTTATTCTTATAGCACAAAGAGTAAGGAGATACTTTTACCGCATCATTACCCTGCTGTACAGTTTTTCCTTCAGAAGATCTTTAAATGATTTACTCCTACAACTGTTCCCAACGTCAACTCCTACAACTGTTCCCAACGTCATTATTTTCTGACAATCTTGATTGAGCATATATCTGATGATTAATGCTTCTGGATTGTTCATGTATCAGTTACATCTACTCTTAGTTTTTCATGCATAAAGTTGCTGTAATCTGAAGTGAAGCCTTGCAATCTTCTGCTCCCATATTCTCAGTACTTAAACCTATTGGTGAATTGCTGTTTAGAAATCTGTAGGAGTTAAAGCTTATACTCTGATATGGGAGTGTGTTATGGTAATGGAACTAATGAAAGTTAGGTTGGCTGTTTGCATATGGGAGACTTACTCCTTGATGGGAGGATTGTGAGCAAATCTCTGAACTAACAGGTAGTTTGCCTCACCTGGGGCCTCCTTCCTGGTCATGGAAGCTCAAAGGAAGGAGACCCATGCCTCTGATCTGTTGAACATGTGTTATGTTCAGCTGCAAGACTTCTGGGCCTTAGAGTAAATGGAAGGTAACATCATTGATTCGAAGATAGGCTTGGATGAACCCATATTGTTGGGGACAATAAAGCTGAAGATAGCCAACAGGTCTGTTCATTGTCAGTCCCTCTCTCCCCCTGCTAGAGAGAGGGTAGGAGTTTCATCTATTAGTCCAAAAAGAGCTAGATTATAGACAGTATACTCAGTCATCTACAGCACTCTTTTATACCCTTAGAATGATATAAAAGAGAAGATAGGAGGCCAGTCTTACACACCTCCTCTTGCAGCCATACACCGTATGTGAGATGCTACCTGACCTCAAGAGCCGGGTGATCTACATGACTGATGAGCAGCCACCACAGAACCCAAGGAAAAAAGAGTCCGAGGATCTATGGGCGACATCCCAAAGGGAAAAAGGAGGTGAATGTGGGCTGTTGTGACTGTATTCCCGTCCTTAGTACCTGTCTGACGGAGTCTTCCTGAATGCCAGGGGCGGACCAATGCCCCTGACCTTATGAAATCTCGCCCGGAAAGTATAATTGTCCACCAAGTCAGCTGTGGGGCATGTCTATTTGATCATCATACATAAAGTCAAAAGAAATGGAAGTCCTAGACACCACATCTTGGCTGAGTCTGAACCAAAAACAAGTTGTTGGCATTAGTTTGGAGGTGAAGTCCTAAGTGGTAATGCAAAAGGCTTTTTGGCACTGGGTAGCCTTTAGGGTCCTTAGAAACGGAATGGTGATACACTGTTGCTGTTGATCTCCAAATGAATCGGGCAGAACGGCCGTGAGTCGTAAGCCCAAGACTTGAATCATGGATGTGAAAGACATCTAGACTCCAACAGCATCTGAAGTTCCTAGGAGGGTCACTCATTCAAGTGCTGGCAAGCCCCAGTATTTCTAACCATGGATACGAAAGATGACTCCTTGACGTCAAAAGCATCTGGTGTTCCCACGAGGTTACCTATCTTTGAACTGACCAGACCCAATTGTTGCTAAACTTCACTGACCAGACGAGAAGTGATATTTTCAATAGTACAGTCAGTGGCTATTATGCCCATGGTCCATGAAGACAGTGCCGAACAGTAACAGCTCCCATGCGTAAAGACTTCAGGTTTCTATGTTAGGAAAAATACAAATTACTTTGAAAATTTGTCATTTTTTACCTTTTTTGTGAAACTATTGTCAGTGATTTTCAAGGTTGATGGATGAAAGGTAATGAGGAGCAAGACATTGTTGATGTAGCTGAGAGTAGAACTGTAAATATACAGCATGAATTATTAAGTAACCCTGGGCCCTGATTGTCTGTTATAGATGTATGTTACATATTTTACAATGTGTATAAATGCTAAATCCAGCTACATATTGAATGTATGGAACTTGCAGTCCAGTTGCATACATCTATGAGATTATAATTAGAAATTGAATATATTGCATAGGAAGTTAGTATACACTATTGTTTTTGTGTACAAAGGTACTGTATCTTGAATTTGTACAAAAAAAATAAAAGTTTTTCATGGTAAACAATAAATCTATGCAAACTTTCTCATAAGTTGTTTTTATAACAGCACAGGATACATGTCAGGGCATAGCATTAGATGTGCAGTTGTGTTTCCTCATTAGGTAGAAGATAACGAAGAGTTATAGATTTTCTTTCAGTGAAGGAATAGATGTATAGAATGATCTGGGAGGTTGTCTAAATATTTTGGTTGGTTGGGAAGTATTCTCTCTCTCTCTCTCTCTCTCTCTCTCTCTCTCTCTCTCTCTCTCTTACTGTTGCAGTTTTTTTTTTAACATTGAATGCTACCTTTTCTTCAAAAGTTGTAATCAGTAGTACTGTTCTTTACATTTTCATTTGTATGGTATAGAAAAAATACAGTACTGTACTCGCCTATACTTTGAAGATGAGAAGTGCTTGACTATAGGGAAGTACTGAAGACATGGCAAAACTTATATCGAGGCTTCCTGAATTACATTTTTTTGCACACTGTAGAGTTCCAACGGACAAGCCTATGGTATATAGTAGCTGATAAATACTTAGAATTGTTATATTTCACTTAAAACCACAATGAAAACTATGTATACTCTCAAGTTTCAGCAGGCTAGGTGATAATGGTGAACACTTAAAAATTATATTTCACTAAACATTAAAAATCAGTCACCAGAGACATCCAGTGATAGTAGGGGCAGAGGGTTGCAGAAAGTGAGCGAGAGGTGAGGGCAAGCCAGCTGTTACAGGATGAGATGAATGGTGGGAAGATGATATCGCCATTGAAAATACTTGCATAAAGTTTCTTATTACAGCTTGTTTGAAGGCTTTCCTCTGTTTATGGTTAAATGCATTGTGAAAGTGAAACCCTATCATGTTTGACAGTTGTTCAGTGAACTTAATATCATGAGTCCTTTTTTCAGTTTCCTTGCACAGGAAGGAAGAATTAGCTTCTTTATCAGCATCCATGTTGTCTGTTCTTATAATCCATGAGTTCATCATCACTCGGCAAAATTGTTACCAGTACAGTATATCCTTGTCACCTACAACCCAGTCATCAGTTTCTTCCCCATCATCATGTACTGGTGTGATGCATTCATCGTTTGTTTCTGGGCATTAAAACCCTCAAACTCCACCCTTTTGGCCTTTGTGGCAAACATAGCCGTTGGATGCCATAGAGATCATGAAAATGGCACCCTTGACATTAAATATCTTCTGAAATACAGAAATCAGTCCTTCTTTACTTGTGATTATGTGCATGGAATTTGATCATGTGTTATCTTTATGTTCTGAATAATTCCCAGATCCATAGGTTGGATATAGCTGGTTGCATTAGGTATGAAGCAGAGACACTATTACAGAAACGTTTTACTTGAGGGGCTTTCTTTTACTATTAGTTGGTGTATAATTTTTTTTCTTAGAGTAGGGGCAAATGAAATTATAATGTTCTCTGTCAGCTCACTAACATTTCTTGATGTAGACTAATATGTATAAATTTTAATCTGATTAAAGAGAACAGCCATCCTCTTGTAAACAGATCATCGCATTTGCGGTAAATTGGCTATTTTGATCTTGTATCATTGACAGTTACTTCGCAGATATTTTTCATTGTCTTTGTGTAAGCCAAGAAAAATAAGAGCCATATCATTTTGCAGGTGGAACAACAGCAGCAGAGCCTCTTTTTTGTTGAAGAAGGCAGTAGAATGTCTACCATGCCTATGTTCAGCAGCCCCTCCTGCAAGTTGTACCACTGCAAAATATGTAGTTATGTTACACACAAAAGTTCTGATCTTCTAAGGCACAAATACACACATACAGGAGAGAAGCCTTTTGCTTGTTCATACTGTTCATTCAGATGCAACCGAAAGGCAAATCTTAAAACTCACCTCTTCAGGCATACAGGTGAAAAGCCGTATGCTTGTGCTCACTGCCCCTATCGTTCGTGTAGCAAGTCGGCCTTAAATACACATCTTCTAGTGCATAACAAGGAGTAATGTCAGAAAATTAAGTGGTGGTTATAGTATGTATTACAGAGATATAAAATAAATCTTTAATTTATTGAGTCTATTTTATTCAACTTTCAAATTTAGTGAAGTGGGCAATGAACTCAGTAGATATTTCCATGTTGTATTTGAAGACTTTCAAGAACTATCTTACATTCTTCTGACTCATGAAATTATTGTAGGCTGTTTTTTATAGTAACCATTTCACTAAAGTTTTACTTGTTTTTGGTAATTCAGCCTCTTTTGTCTCAGCTTTGTTTTACCGTCTCGTTTAGGAAGTACGATACAGTATTACAAATTTGTTTGGTATGCAGGCATTCCAGCCAGTGCCCCAAAGTAGAAGTTGGTAATCTTCAAATAGCACTGGTTAATACATAGCTTGTTTCTGTTGACAAGCTGTGGAACGTTATAACTGTTTTATCCCCAACGTGTACCTAACTTTCTCTTTATTGAAGGTGAAATTTTATTGCTGTATGCACCCTTACCTTTATAAGATGCAGAATTATTGCTTCTTTTGGGAAGTCCTGGGCATTTTTTCTTTTTCTCTTTCATGTTTCCTTTGGATATAGATTAGGTAAGGACTACAGTCTGATCACTTCAGTGGCCTCGGGAGTATTTTACAGGACATGTCCCCAAGGGTTCTTTCGGCGCTTCATTGGCCCTAGAAGAACAGATTTGTTGGGTAAGCCCTACATGTCTAAAAATTTGACTCATGGGTTGATTATAATAGTTCTCATTAATGTTAATGCAGCATAGCAGTGAGTTGGTTGAAGAATAACTTCATTGCGCAAGTGAAAAAATTTAAATTCATGTGTTATGGCATAGTTATTAATGTTCCATAAGGTGGAAGGCTTACCTTCAGTGGCTAATTTATTGAGTTACTTTTCTGTTTGTGCGTAATGCTTCCATTCAAGTTTTTGCAGTACAAATATAAAATTCCTTTATTACTTCGTGTTATATGCATGGTACTTGGTTTTATGAGGCTTGTAACATCTCTGAGAAATTACTTTTAAACCCAAGTCATCTTAACATTTGGCGTACCAAGACATACTCATTTCCAAATTTTTAAATGGGTTAAGGTCTTGTCCTCTTGAATAGGTAGAAGAGGTTTAAGCAGCCATATGAAAAGAAAAAATTGTACTAAAATCTTGAGACTATTATCAGCGGTCACTTACGTGTTAGGTATTCAGTATTTTGTATACTGTACTATATTACAGCTGGGGCTCTTGAGTCACACTGATAAATACAGATGTTTTACTGATTTGGTACCTTGTTCATTTACTTCGTACTCTTCCTCCTTGTAGGAGGAATTAAGTTTCTGTTGACATCACTGTTACTATCTACATTTAAGTATACAACATTATGGGCAGGGATTCTTTTACGTGCAAAAATTCGCATGAAAATTCAGATATTTGTGAAGCATATGGATGGGAGGTGAGTTTGTGTCGCACTGATAACATTTTGATTTAACAATAGGAAATATGTGCATTTGGCCATTTCTAATTTTTGTTTCTCACCCAATTCAATGGTCCTCCCCCCTCCCACAGATGGGTCTGGAGAGTGGTCTTCATTGGCCTTCTGAAGAGTATCCAGCAGCTGTTGGTGTAGGAGCTCCACCCCCAACGCTGAAAGTGCATCAGTGTAGTTGCTGTCCTTACAGTACCCGTAAAGCTAGTCATCTGCGAGCACACATGTTTATTCACACTGGAGAGAAGCCATTTTCCTGTCCATATTGCAATTACAGGTCTACTCAGCAAACTAACCTAAAGGCGCATATTCGAAAGCATACTGGGGAAAAGCCGTTTGCTTGTACAGAGTGCTCCTACAGGTCAGCTAAAAAATCAAATTTGAATGCCCATATGATAACACACAAGTCTAAAAGTGATTATGTGCAGTTTTAGTGGCACTGAAAAAGATGAGGTTTTGCATTAAGAGGTGGGACAGTTTAGCTTCTGTAGCTATGAAATTCATGCAAATTTATTTTTTTACTGGAATAACCAGGAGAAGGATTCACAGATCCACATCACCTATTCCTCTACAGCTGGTGAGCTGGTATGGATTACTGGTTCAGCCATATGAAAATAAGTTGTCTGAGTGTTATTTGTGCATTTGTTATTCCTAGCATTTTTTTTTTTATATATATATTTTACAGTCCACTACCGGTATTTGCGGGGGGATGTGTACTGCAATCCCCCCGCGAATAGCTAAAATCTACGAATATTTGACACTCCTAAAAAAACGTTATAACTGCCCATTTTGATAATTCAAACCAAAAAAACCCCTCTGAAAATGCTTGTACCTGAGTATTTTAATAGTTTCATCACAGAAACTCTATTTAGTCATGAAAATGGTATGAAAATACAGTAATTAGTGAATATTTCTCTATGGAAAATACTGCGAATGGGCGAATTTTCCACGAATGATATGTGTATGCATTCCACAGAAAAATCCGCAAATAAGTGAATCCGCGAATCCGGAACCACAAATAGGGGGGGTCCACTGTAATACCGATAATAAATGTGAGTTTGATAATGTTGAAAATCCATTGTGGTCTGAGTTTTGTGTGCATTTGTTATTCCCAGCTTATTTTTATGTTTATATTTTTTCACCAACAACAGACACGAGTAAGATAACGTTGCATTGCAGCTGGTACTAAGTTTTGAATTGGATTTCTCATTCTGTGTTTGTATTGATAGTTAGACTAGGCTGTGAAGGAGCCTGAGGTGCTAGTTAATGATTTGCCATTCCATCCTTGTGAAAAAAAAAAAAAGTCATGTATAGTATGATTATGATGTGCCTAAATGAAAGCCTATTAAGTACAACTTCCAGTGGTTATAAGAGCTTCTTGGATTCCATCTCAGTCATTGTTCAGCAGGCATCAGATTTTAATTTTTTGTTGAGTAATTCTCATAGCTTGGAAATGTAAATACAGGCAGGCCCCAGCTATCAGCAGGGGTTCCATTCCTGACAGCATGACTAACCGAAAATTGCTGATAACTGGATGTCGGCGCCGCTGTTAAGAGGGGATCATTGCCGACAAGCGGAAATCGGCGCATCTCAGAGCCGAAAATCCAGTTATCTTTGTTGTTAGACAAGCGCCATAAAACTGGACCGTCGATAACTGGGGACTGCCTGTATTGAGTCCTCTTTTAGTTACATGAATAGAATAGGTTTGCAACAGTACATCATGTACACTTGTTTGGGTTTTAGTTCATCACTGCTTTGTATTTGCTTGGTGGCAAACACTTCAGTTTTGGTTTTACAAATTTAAAAGTTTGAAATATACAAGAAAATATTTTCCAGTGCTTTAAACTTTGGAATTTGAAGGTAATAAAAATAAAACTCCAACTATGTGCATTCATTAACCAGAGCATGAGTCTCTCCCTATCTCTCAATCTTGACCCTGTGTGGTACTGTAGATAGTTGACAGTTATCATCTTTACATAATTGTCAACTATACTCTGGTCACCCTGTCGTAGGTTGGTTTAAACTGTAAAGTGCTTGATCCTGTTTGATGATCATGTGTACGCCTGGTATGAAGACTCACAGATACTTAGTTTGCTTCTACACCTATTCATTATCCAGCCTCCTCAAAGCTCATACATCACTCTAATTGAAAAATGTTGAAAAGTTGAGCCAAAATTGAATTGTTGACCAAACCTTTGGAAGGTTTCCAGCAATGCCAGTGAGCTACCACAACCTTATACAGTTGTTAGCAGCAAATTCTGCAGATATATTTTTATATATGCAGGTAGTGGATATGAATAGCAAAGTAATATTTTGGTATTTTGAGGGTTAATAGGGGCCTGTGTAACTTACTGACCAGTTTGCCCAAACTAACTTGGTCCCACAGTGTATAGATGTGATAAGGTCTTCATCATTACACTGGGTGGAAGTTTGTATTTCTTCGTTTTATGTGGAGCTTACAGTATATGTGAAACAAAATTTGTCATTTTATACTGTAATTGTTTGTTTCTGTACTTTATTTAGTTTAACCATGCCTTTTTTTTTTTTACTAAATTTATTTTTTATTATTTTTGACCATTTTAAGTCTGAGTTCAATTATGAAAGGTGTAAGGTTGTGTTGCTAATAATGTCTTAGAAAAGTGAGACAAATTATTTGTCTCACCAATTGTCAAGCTCAACAATAAAGTGATTTGGATATTATTTCATCACTTTATTGGGACGAAATGAAAACTATTAGGTGAAGCATTTTGTTATTTAATGACTGAAAGATTAATGGTCAAGATAAAGCCCAGTAACTAACTGGATGTTTGCAGTATTCCTGTCTGTGGCAAAGGCATTGCTTTGCTTGCTGGAAGCATCTTTTACTTGTAAAAATTCACCTAGAAATTTCAAGTTGAGGATAATAAAAATTTATTTGTGAAGGGTATGAATGAAAGTAAACTTGCTGAGACAGCATTTATTTTTAATAGGAATGAAGTGTTTGGCAGTTTTTGATCTTTGTTTCCTGTCCAATTCAACGGTCCTCCCCCTCCCGCAGATACTAGGTCTGGAGAGTGATCCTTGTTGGCCTTATGAAGAGGATCCAGTAGCTGTCGATGTAGGAGCTCCACCCCCAGGGCTGAAAGTGCATCAGTGTAGTTGCTGTCCTTACAGTACCCGTAAAGCTAGTAATCTACGAGCACACATGTTTATTCACACTGGAGAGAAGCCATATTCCTGTCCATATTGCAATTACAGGTCTACTCATCAAACTAACCTTAAGGCACATATTCGAAAACATACCGGGGAAAAGCCTTTTGCTTGTACAGAGTGCTCCTACAGGTCAACTAAAAAATCAAATTTGAATACCCATATGATAACACACAAGCCAAAAAGTGATTATTTGCCATTTTAGGGCACTTAAAAGATGAGGTTTTGCATTAACAGGTGGGAGAGTTTAGCTTCTGTAGTTATGAAATTCATGTGAATTTATTTATTTTTACTGGAATAACCAGTAGAAGGAGTCACAGGTCCACATCACCTATTTCTTTACTGCTGGTGAGCTGATATGGGTTGCTGGTTTAACCTTAGGAAAGTAAATTGTTGGCTGAGTGTTATTTGTGCATTTGTTACCCCGAGCTTTTCATTTTATTTTTACATTTTATCCCCAATAACAAATGCAAGTTTGATAATGTGGAAAATCCATTGTGGTGTGAGTGCTGTGTGCATTTGTTATTCCCAGCTTGTGTTTATTTATTTTTATATTTTTTCACCAGGAACAAACATGAGTATGATAGCATTGTATTTATTGTATTGTTTGTGTGTTTACTATCCCAAGCATTTTTGCAGATGGTACCACGTTTTAAATTGGGGTTCTTATTCTGTATTTGTATTGATAGTTAGACTAGGCTCTAAAGTAGCCATAGGAGCTAGTTAATGATTTGTCGTTCCATCCTTTTTTTTAGACTAGGCTCTGAAGTAGCCTTAGGAGCTAGTTAATGATTTGCCGTTCCATCCTTATAAAAAAAACAAAATCATGCATAGTATGATTATGATATACCTAAATGAAAGGCTATAGAGTACAACTTCCAGTGGTTATAAGAGCTGTTTGGATTCAATCTTAGTCATTGTTCAGCAGGCATCAGATTTCCTTTTTTGTTGAGTAATTCTCTTAGCTTGGAAATATAAATATTGAGTCCTCTTTTAGTTCCATAAATAGAATAGGTTTGCAATATTCCGTAGTACTTAATGTACACTTGTTTGAGTTTTGGTTCATCACTGCTATTGTGTTTGTGTGGCGGCAAACTCAAGATTCTTTTATAATAATGCTAGATCACTTCTCTAGGCCATTTTGTTTTCTCATGCTGCATTAAGAAAATGGAAAATTGAAGTAAACACTTCAGTTTTGGTTTTACAAATCTAAAAGTTTAGAATATAAAAGAAAACATTTTCCAGTGCTTTAAACTTTGGAATTTGAAGGTAATAAAAATAAAATCCAACTGTGTGGATTCATTAACCAGTTATTTTCTTTACATATCTGTTAACGATATTCCCATCAACCTATTGTAGGTTGGGTTGTACTAAAGTGCTTGGTCCTGTTTAGTGATCACATATGTACATCTGGTATGAAGACTCACAGATGCTCAGTTTGCTCCTACACCAATTCAGTCCAGCCTCCTCAAAGCTCATCCGTACACTCTAATTGAGAAACATTGAAAAGTTGTATATGTATGAGTAGCAGAGGCATTTGCTCAAATTGACCCTGAGACCAAAGAAACATAAAGAGTACTTATAATCACCACTGAATTTCTCTCTTCACCTACTTAAGACCTGGGAAATTAAAGCATAGGCTGTTGATAACTCGGAGGGTACACTGATATCGCTCCCCCCCCTCCCTTCCTAGCTTGCAGAGGCAGTGTATGGTTGTGTGCCACACTGTGAAAGGTTTTCAGCAATGCCAGTGAGCTATCACAACCTTACACAGTAGTTATTTGCATATTCTGCAGATATAAAAGCATTTTTGAAGGTAGAGGATATGAATAGCAAAGTCATATTTTGGTATTTTTGAGGGTCAGTAGGAGCATATGTAACTTAATGACCAGTTTGCCTAAACTAACTTGGTCCCACAGTGTATACTGTAGGTGTGAGAAGGTCTTATCATTATGCTTGGTGAAAGTCGATAGTTTTCTTTATTTTATGTGGAGCTTACAGTATATATGAAACAAAATTTTGTCATTTTATACTGTAGTAGTTTATTTTTCTATACTTTATTTAGTTTAACCATGCCTTTCTTGTACTAATTAATTTATTTTTTATTGTTGATCATTTTATCAAGTCTGAGTTTGATTATGAAAGGTGTAAAGTTGTGTTGCCAATAATGTCATAGAAAAACGAGACAAATTATTTGTCTCATGGTTTGTCAAGCTTGACAATAATTTGGATATTATTCAGTCATTTTATTGAGACAAAATGAAAACTATTAGGTGAAGCATTTTATGACTTACAAGACAGAAAGATTAATGGTCAAGATGAAGCCCAGTAACTAACTGAATGTTTGCAGTATTCCTGTCTGTGGCAAAGGCATTGCTTTGCTTGCTGGGAGTCTTTTACTAGTAAAAATTCACCCAGAAATTTCAAGTTGAGGATAATAAAAATTTATTTGTGAAGGGTATGAATGAAAGTAAACTTAGAGACAGTATTTATTTTTAATAGGATTGAAGTGTTTGGCAGTTTTTGATCTTTGTTTCCTGTCCAATTCAACGGTCCTCCCCCTCCCGCAGATAGGTCTGGAGAGTGATCCTCGTTGGCCTTATGAAGTGGACCCAGTAGCTGTTGGTGTAGGAGCTCCACCCCCAGGGCTGAAAGTGCATCAGTGTAGTTACTGTCCTTACAGAACCCGTAAAGCTAGTAGTTTACGAGCCCACATGTTTATCCACACTGGAGAGAAGCCATTTTCTTGTCCATTTTGCGATTACAGGTCCACTCAACTTACCAACCTAAAGGCGCATGTTCGAAAGCATACTGGAGAAAAGCCCTTTGCCTGTACGTTGTGCTCTTACAGGACAGGGAGGAAATCTAATTTGAATTCCCATATGATAACACACAAGTCTGAATAATTATGTTCAGTATGAGTTTCACTGACAAATGATGAAGTTGTGTCTTATTTCAGCTTTAATAGAAGATACAAAACTAGCACTGTACTTGTGGCTCTGGAAATTGTTTGGTATAGATTTGGGGGTCTAATTTTTAAAAAATTAACAGACTGCATCATTATTTTTACTTCAGTACTGGTGCATATTAACCTGTGTTGTGAATGTATGGTACAACAATCAAAGTTTTGCCAGTCCAGTACAAGCTGAACATAGTATGTAACTCTGTCCTTCACTATTTTTTAAGTCAAATGAGCTGAAATCTTGGGAGCTTTCAGATCAGAATTTTCTTGGTTACCGTATGGATGTTTCACCAGAACACTGGATTGGTTATGACCCATCTTTTTGGGAGAAATGGTTAAGAAATAATTGTTCAGCTTTACAAAGCAATATGCAGAACAGCAGGACTGCAGTTTGCCAGATTAATATGAGGTCATTTGTGTTTTTTGGCTTCACCAACATGGGACTGCAATAGCTGTCCAAAGTTCTGCATAAGAATATTATAGAAAGGCGTAAATTATATGGATGCATATATGGGAGTGCTACAAGGTGACAGGAGTGATCAGTATTGATTCTGCTGTATGCCTCTTTTTGTTCATTAGTTTAGTTCCTGTATCAAAAATTCTATGCATATAGTGCATTACGATTATGTTAAACACAATGGAAATGCACTAAGTGCAGAGAGATATTGCCAAAAATGTTAAACTGGTAAAGCCATTAATATTGTGTTGATAGGAAGGATTGGCAGTGATCCACTTGTTAAATAATTTGTTGTTATGGCTTTTCCAAAAGAAAACTAAATGAAATCACACTACAGTACTTTTGCAGTATCACAGGCAGAGCAGTACCTCCCTCGTGAAAGTTATTGAACTGTTCTAGGGTGCTGGGGCATGTTTGATTCAGTGGTAGTCATTACTGAGTAGATGCCATCTCTTGTTACAAATGGGTAATTCCCAACATTGAAATCTCAAGTTTGAGTCCTTTTTGAGTTGCATGGATTGTGTGTTTGCCATCTTAGCACATATGATATTGTTTTTTGTTTAGTTTTTTTTTATTTTAGCTCAAGTTGCTATTTAAAAAACTAACAGCCAGGAGACTCCTGTTTTCATCTTTCATGGTGTTAATGTATTTTATTCGTATTTGATGGGATTATATTAAATTTTAATAGATTTGGGGAAAAAATTTTGGTTAAACGGAATAGGGAATTATGTAAGCTAATGACAAACACTTAAGATTCTTTGGGAATAATGCTGGGTACTATTTGTCAGCTGCTTTTGTTGTACATTTATTTAGAATTATAAATAATAAGCAAGCAAGTACATTGTTAAATAAAGACAAACTTTTATAATATAAATGTTAAAAAAAGATAAGTTTCACAGTACAGTAGTGAATATGAAGGTAATAAATATTGAATCAAGCTATGCACATTTATTGACCTTAACATTCATCTCTCTCTCTCTCTCTCTCTCTCTCTCTCTCTCTCTCTCTCTCTCTCTCTCCATCTACTCTTGGTTGAGAGGGTGTGTCACATTTTCATCCAAATTGAAATTGATTAACTGGAGAGGAAATCTTGCAATTGTGTGCTGCACTAGTTAGTTGGCAATTTGACTTTCTTTACACAACTACCAACAATACTCCCATCGCCCTTTGCAGGTGGGGTTGCAGAGTGTTAGATCCCATGGTCTTGTTCGGGGATCATCGTTTGCAACTGACATGAAGATTCACCGATGTTCGATGTGTTCCTACACCACTGCAGTGTCCAGCCACCTCAGAGCTCATATATACACACATACTGGGGAGAAGCCTTATAGTTGTAGCTTCTGTACATATAGAAGCACTCATTCAAGTAATTTGCAGGCTCATATACGAAGGCATCACACTGGAGAGAAACCCTTTGCCTGTCCGTTGTGTCCATATCGAGCTCTCCGTATGCATTCTCTGAAAGCGCACGTCTTAAAACATGGAGCAAATGTTGATGTCAGTGATGCTATGGATGTGGGGAAAGTCTGACCGTGAAAAGTTTCTTCCTGAGGAGGTTGAGGATTCATAAGTGGCAAAGTCATCTCAGGTATTTTGAAGGGTTGGGATGAGATTTTAAGTTTTTCCTTGTACAGTGAGTACAGGAAACAATTGAGAGGAACTACAAAGACCATATCCATAGCAGAACAGCATGGACACGTAGGAAAAGGCATCTCAAGAATTAGGGATAGTGATATAAGTACATTCTTACAGACCTAAGAGTGATTGGTTTTAGTTATAGGAAAATGAATGGTTTCAGTTCTAGGAACATATTAAATAATAGGAATTGGAAGTGGGAGAAATTGCTATGTTCTCAAGACTGTCTCAATACCTGGGTCTGGGGATGGGAACTGATCTATAAACAGTGGTACATGCTAATAACCAATGTTCAGTGGTGAAACTTTTTTTTATATATTAAAATTGAAAACGTGCAGAAGTCTTAACAAAATCATATTTATTAGGTTTTGTACTGATGCTTGCTTGGGAGGTGTTGCAACATCCACATGTAAAAGGCTCGTTTAAAACAGCTTCTCTGACTAGGGATTAAGTTTAGAAAAAGATCGTAGTGTATAATTATCATGACATGGGTTCTGTAGGTATTTTGTATTTGTGGGATTAATGACAAATGTTAAGCATTTTAGACTGCTCTCTACATAAATAAGAAAGACTGCATACAGTACATATTAGTGGCGTTGGCTTAGCTTTCAAATCGAGTACGGGTAGGTAATTTTTTAGGGCAAGATCACAGGTTTATCCACGAATGGTACTTGCACAGTATTCCTGTCTTGGTAAGACATGATCCTCATTACAAGTAATGAGAGCTCATAGAGTTTCAGTGAAGCCAAGAAATTATAAGTTTTTATTTGTAACAGGAAATTTTGCTACTGCAAAATATGCCTTACTTGTTAAAGCATGTAGGTGAACACCATTTACACCAGTACTCAGGAAAGCCTTGTAGAATTTTACCTTTTGTAATAAGGAAAAGAAGTGTTCTTGTTAGAAGTCCATACTGTAAAAAGCAAAGGGTGATATTATTTACTCCAGTATTTAAAGACCACATTTTGATTTAGAATGGCTGTCATGAGAATGTATAGGCTGAGGATGTTTGTTTTGGTAGGATTTCTTCTTAAGCAGCAGCAAGGAGGAGGGCGTTTCAGGGTATCGTGCTGTTGCTTTGTTCCTTTCTGCAGGGTAGTAGTAGGTTTTTAGGTTGGGAGCCTTGAAGCTGGAATGGCACATGAGATAAGCATTGTTTTGGTCCTGAGATGTGGTGGAATGGATGATTTTTTTAAATAATAGAGCCTGTTTGGCTGAGTTGGCATGTTTATGTGAATGTTGGTACCTATTTTGCTCCTGAAGTATATTTGCCCTTGGTAATTGTATACGTACTGTGCTTTGTAAGTGTAGGAGTTCCATTATACCATGTAGACAGTGTTGGCCTTTGGTAAATACAGATACTCAACACTGGAAGGATTTCGTCTTCCTGGACAGTAGCTTTCATGCTTGTAATTTTTTAGGATACGTTTTAATCAAGTGAAGATTTAACAACAAGTAGCTATGACAAGGCCATTACTCAATTTCCCCTGGAAACAGAAAATGTATGTAGTATCCGTCAAAATGATTTAATTGGATGTGATTTCCTTTTTTGTTGACAAAGTTTGTTTGGTTATATGGGAATTTAAAGCCAGTGGTTTGTTTATTTCTCTGTAAGTAATGTATTAGCATTTTGGTCTCGTCACAATAATTCCTTGTTCATATGTTTTGAAAGCAGTGTAGACACTCATGGCATCTTTGTGATCTGTATTACTTAGTAGTTAGTTGCAAAGTTGCAAGTTATTTAGGAACTGTTACTTTGCAGGTGGGACATCAGTGGAAGAGCATCAGTTCTAGTGAAGCTAGTTACAGACCATCAGCTCTACCTGTATCCAAGTCTCATTCCAAAAAGTTGCATAAATGCCCATTCTGTCATTATGTTACACCCAGAGCAACTGACCTCCAAAGGCACAAGTACACACACACTGGAGAGAAACCCTTTTCATGCTCATTCTGTGAGTATAGGTGTGCCCACCAGGGAAACCTGGATATCCATGTACGGATGCATACAGGAGAAAAACCCTTCGCCTGCACGATGTGTCCTTACCGCTCTACTCAGAGGTCAAATTTGAAATCGCATATGCTTTCAAAACATAAAGCCTCTGATCGCCATGGGAATCTATTAATATAAAGTTTAGTGATTTGATGTGTGGTATTGAGGAAGGCATTTAGTTTTCAAGTTTCTGTAATGTTCACTTTGGAAGTTGTTTATTGTGCCAGAGTTAGGGGAATGTTAGGTATTTTCTTTTGTCATGAAAGGAAAGTGTAATATTTAATGGAATGATGGAAATGTTTGCATTTTGAATATCATCATGCACATAAGTCAGATGAAGTTGAAACCAGTCCTTTAAAATTCATACTACAATCTGGCAAAAAGGGTCTTTTTGTATATTAAGAGGACAAGACTAAGTTTAGGGACTATACTTTAAAGTATTCAAAATCCTGATTGTTGAAGGCAGTGAATATACCATATTGCTACCATTTGTGGGATGAGTCTAAAAGTGATGAGAAATGGATGATCTGTTTACATAATTCAGCTGTACTATTCTTTTAAGATCGGGAACTTTTCTGTTGAAGCGTGTTTATCGATTTTACAAATGTCATTTTTATTTGTTGATGAATGTGAGCCTTATTTCACCTATACATTATTGCTCTTTGCATGAATGGCTAGCCAAAAGCAATTCTTATTTATTTTTAAAGAAAAGGACTTCAATCATTCTTTCATATGAGTATGCCATGTCATTTGTGAGCCTCAGTCTGTAATTTGAACCCATCAATCAGATCCAGTTGGGATTAGGAGGTGGGTTCATTTAACTAAATAGATAAGTATTTAAACAAATGGATGAACCTCTTTGTGTTGCTAATGCTGCCTCTATCTAAGAGAGAGACCCTGTTAGTGACTCCCCAGCATTAGGGACCCCAAAGGAAGTTGATAAAGAGCCTAGAGCTTTTTCTGAAGACCTTTAGTATCCTGTAGGATAGCCTTTGCCATATTAGCAAAACATGGATGTAATTGATAGTAAAACATGGACGTAACTGATAAATATAGGACCAAGTGCTTTAGAAACATTAATATTGTCATAAGGATCTCCTAACAGATGCAAGATGTTCTTTCCACATAGCTTCTTGAATAAGGTTAAAAGGAATTGCTGTCAGTGAAAGGGACTGTTTGCTATTCCTACACCTGTTTCCACTTTTTAGTAACCTGGACCTTCTTTTCTTAGGCTTCTTTGACCTTCTCGCTGTGGAAATGGTATCTCAAAATATCTGTCTGCTGATGAAGAAGAATGTTGATATAACTGAACCATCATTGTGTTGTGGCAAAAACAGCTAGATAATCATCCCTGCTGTTTCTGTTGATAGCCATAGTTTGTCAGCCCCCCACAGTTTCTTACATTTCTTATGTTAGTGTGTAAGTCTTCTCTAACTCTTGTCATCTGAATTTGGTAACTTATGTTTGCCATCAGTTGTGCAGTTTTGAATGCCTGCTTGATATGGAGTCTGTGCTTTGTTTGGTGGCACAGTGATGCTCGTGGTAGCTTGCAGATTGAGTTTTCACGGGAATGTGAATTGTAACCTTAAGGAGACCCTGATAATCTTTACACTTGTCAGTGCATTATAGTTTCATAAGATCCCCCCTTTGCAAATGGTTGGTTAGTGGTTGTTGGGGCCTGCATCTGATTTCCTTTGGGTCTTGATCTTTGAGAGGATCCTTAGAGGACCCTTATTAGCCATGTTGTGTGGGAGATCATTGGGAATATAAACTTCTAACTAGGGGTTTGAGAAGTCTTGAGTCTCTTCCCGAGTTGCAGTGTACAAACATGAGCACACACAAATCTCAGATTCCTTGTTGTTACAAAAAGGCAGCTATTCTTGTTTCACGGTGTTATCTCCCAAGGTACAGAATTCATTTTTGTGATTGAGAATTGCCTTAGTGACCAGTGTCCTCCTGTGACCTTTTCAGTGAATGAAAAGTTGAGGCAAAAATACCTGCCAACATTGTAGCCATCCCAGATCTGTCATCCTTTAGAAACTCAACCCCTAAGAAATCAAGCTGTTTCTGGTCTTTGGTCAGCAAGAATTGCCTAACACTATGGAAGTAGAGAGGGAGGATAAGTACGAAGCTCCACCTTATTCAGTCTGATTGTGAAGTCAAAGAAAGTTGTCATAAACATTTGGTCCCTTTACTCCTGCCCCATTGTCTGTACATTTTATGAATCACCCGACCAGAAAAACATCCATCATATGTTTTCTTCTTAGGAGCAGTAAAAAGTAAAGCTATCTCTTTAGTAATTTGAAATATACTCTTGAGTTCCTTATGTAAATGTATTTTTTATTAGATTATACTTCATATTCATTATTTGTATTTCAGTGGCCTGGAATTCTGTGCATTTTTCCTATGTCATTCTTTTGGCCTCTGTTGAAGGATTGCATCTTTTTTTACCTGTTTTATGTGGAACAGCTAATAGAGCATAGATCACACTGATGTCTTTAGGTTGGAGTGAGTCTTGAAATATTATTCTAGAACTGGTGACTTTTAATGGCCATTGTTTGTATCCTAATGAACATCATTTTGTCAGCTTATTTTCATTCATGGAAGTTGTGTTTGGTTTTTACTTGAATCGGGGAACCCTTGTTGATTTTCAAAAGTACTGTATAGTGGTTTTGGACTGAAAAGTCTAATGTACAAACTCAGAGTGGTTGAATTCAGATACTCTTTAAAAGAGCTTAGAAATGCTGTCAGCCATGGTACAGTTAGGGTGAAGAAAGTTGAGAGCATGTGTGGTATACAGTATTGTTATACTGTTAGAGAAACTTTTCATATTGTAACCAGCAAACGCCAGATAAATATTGTGGTGATGGTCATAATTTCTTATTGAAAATAAAATCTAAGTCAGTATATTCGTTTGTGTTATTCTCCAGTTGATAAGTGAGTGTTACCACGAAAGACATTTATTGCAGTCGTTGTACCCAAGAAAATATTTTTTTATTTGTGGTTGAATATCTCTCTCTCTCTCTCTCTCTCTCTCTCTCTCTCTCTCTCTCAGGAAAGTTTGTATGTATTTTTAAACTGTGTGAAAGGGGTTTCATGTTGGGTACATAGAAATTCATAGTAATAAGACAATTTTAAAACTTAGTTTTTACTGCGGTTGCGAGAATTTTATCTTCGATATTTCCATAAAATTTAATAATTTGGTTTTGTAAATTGCTTGTTCAGATTTGAAAGTTCTTCAGCACAGTGTTAATCTTTTTCATTTTTGTTTTCTTTATCTGCAAGAAGTCTCATAAAAGGGGTCTCTACTGTACATACAGTACACTGGTATCCAAGATCTCTTGATTGGTGAATTAAACAAAAGTTTTATCCTGTGGGCTTGCGTGGTTCATATACTTGTGAAGGGAATCCGACTTTGATGACTTTGAAGTTTTGCCTCTATAATAATGAATTATTGTAATGTTTGTGATATTTTATAATGTAGGAAAAGGAATTTACTTTGTTCATATACTTTAGAGCCTCCTCCACATTGTTGGTTGTGTGTTAAGCTGTTACATTAACTGGACAACCTAGTGATGTAGACGAGCTACACTAATATTTATTCATTAATTTTTTTTATACTCTTTTGTATGATACTCATAGGAATGTAGTATCTTAGAATTTTGACTAAACAGGTTCCATAATATTAGCTAGAATGCAAGCTTGAAGAGACTTACATAAATAATGTAGGTGCAGCATGTAGCAAATTCTCTCGATGTAACAAACGTCATTGTTGAATTGTTGATTGCCAATGAATAACCTGAGAAGTACAGAAGAGCCATCACTTTACAGGTGGAACAGCAGCAGCAGCACAGCAGTATTGGGGAGGGTCCCAGAAGGTCGACGACCATGCCTGGGTTGATGGCGCTATTCAACAAGTTGCACAGTTGCCCATACTGTAATTACGTCACAAATAAAAGTGCTAACCTTCAAAGACACAAGTACAAACACACCGGAGAGAAGCCATTTGCATGTCCTTATTGTGATTATAAGTGTGCGGACCAGAGCAACTTGCGAGTTCATATTTGCCGACACACTCGAGAGAA
The DNA here is from genome assembly GCF_040412425.1 of Macrobrachium rosenbergii. Taxonomy (NCBI): domain Eukaryota; kingdom Metazoa; phylum Arthropoda; class Malacostraca; order Decapoda; family Palaemonidae; genus Macrobrachium; species Macrobrachium rosenbergii. The sequence continues at coordinate 21,952,117 of NC_089753.1, forward strand.
GGCCTTTGTTTGTCCACTTTGTCCTTACAAAGCCTTCCAAAAGGTGCACTTGGAAGTCCATGCTTTAAAACATTCCAAGACTTAGGCATATGGAAATTTGTCTAGTGTAGAGTGATGAAAAGCCAGTGCTCTTTTTTTGGATTGAGTGGATAGAGATCTCTGGATGATCTAACATTCTACTTGTGTTTTGTCATGCAAGGTCAGTTTTCAGGACTTGTCCTCTAATGGCCTGTTAGAGTAGCCATGCCTGTTGTATATAATTTTACCAGATTCACAAAGTAAATTGTAATTTATTGAGTGACCAAAGATTTTAAGTTTTAGAATGTTTCTCTTTTCGAGTTTATATTTTCTGAGTAGCTGAAATAGTATGTCAAATTTGTCATCCTTACATCTTCCTTACATCTTGACAGGGGTAATATTGAAGCATGCTGTTTTGCAAGACTTGTTTTTGTATTCATTGTAATAAATATTCTGGGTTTTGATTTTATGTTATATTTTATGAGTCATCGGTATACTGTACATTGTGACTTTCCTAACTCAGAAGATGACACCGATCACTTCACAGGTGGGAGTGTGGCATGGTACTGGAAGTGGAGTTGGTTGTGATGGTGGTGGTGGAGTGAAGGCACCCTCGGAAGTCCCTCCTCTCGTCAAGGACAGAGTCACACGGTTGTTTCATTGCCCTTTCTGCAAGTATGCAGCTGCAGCGCGTTGTCATCTCCAGAGACACATTTATAAGCATACTGGAGAGAAGCCTTTCTCCTGCCCTTGCTGCGATTACAAGACGGCCAATCAGTCCAATCTGCACGTGCACATGTGTCGACACACTGGCGAGAAGCCTTATGCCTGCCCACACTGTCCATACAGGGCCATTCAAAAAGCTAACTTAGATATTCATCTGCTAAAACACAAAGAAGTTCCTTAGTGATAAAAAGGACCTAAATTTATGGATTTATAAATAAGATGCAGAAAAAGCTTGAATTTTACCAAAGATTTATTGCTTCCAAAGGTCATTATGCTAAAATAGTGCAGGGTTTTATGCTAAAAATAGATCTCAGAAATGCAGATTGGCTTTCATGAAAACTATTGATATTTTGAGTAGGTGTTTTCAGATCAGTATATGTACAGTGTTTGTAAAGGCAGATACCAGTGAAGCAATTCACTGAAAAGCCTTAAGCTAGGTTGATTGAAGGGATGTTTTAAAGTCCTTTGAGTACTAGGCTAGCTTTGATTCATCAGAAGTACTCTTTTTAACAGTTGCCTGTTGAAAGAAAAAAATAAGTTAGTTGAGTACTTTTGCTCTATCCTAAATTGTATATCAAAGTACTGCATACTTTTGATCCTGTATGAAAGAAAATTCATGCACTAATTAGAGTGATGTTGATATAAAATGTCATACAATATTTTTTTGGTCAATAGGTTTTCAAGGAGTGCAAAGCAAATCATTTGTTTTTAAGTGTTTTGGTTGTGAAGGAGAATGAGAAGAGGAAAGTTTACATATCAGTGAATAGACTAAGCCAACTTATATGTCCAAAATATTTATGACATGGATCACTCCACAGGTGGGACTGCAGACTGAACACCAAACTCTTGATGACGTGGTTGAGGCAGCTGCTAACCGCAAACCAATTTCTCAACGCAAACTCCACCATTGCCGGTATTGCTCCTACATCACGCCTCGACGGGACAGTTTGAAGCACCATCTTTACATTCATACAGGAGAGAGACCCTATTCTTGTGAATTTTGCTCATACAGCTGCACAAACAAGACAACCCTTACTGCTCATGTGCGAAGACATACAGGAGAAAAGCCATTTTGGTGTCCTCACTGCCCTTACCGTGCTACTCAGAAAGTTACGCTCAATAACCACCTCCTTATTAAGCATAGGGAGAACCTTTAATTAGGATTTGTTTTTCTCCGAATTCCTCCGTAATGAAATGTTAGATGCAGACATATGAATATTCTTCTCCTTGTATGGGTATAGGAATGCAGAGTACAGATACAGTTATGGTTTTGCTGACCATGTATAGAAACATGTCTTCAAAAACTTCTGGCCAGTTTACGTTCATCAAGCTTAAGGAAGTGTATAAAGAATTGTTGCAAGCCCTTTGGAAAACCTAATTTAAACATGATTGTCTTAAGATTATGATTTGCAAGGCAAGGTACTTTTGGAATACTTCCTTTTTGTTGCATTGTAGTTAGCCATGATTTTAATCATTGTTTCAGTTGCTGAATAAGCTTTTTATTAGATGAGGTGGTTGCTTCAGTTTTTTCTAAATGTCTAGTGCTGCTTGAAAGTGGCCCCTGCAAAGAAGTCTCATAACTTCATAGGTACCATGGTACAGTACTGTACTCAAATTGATCTATGAAAAGATGCGTACATGATGGTGTAGGTTGTAGTAAAACCATTCAATTGCAGTTTTAGTAAAGTCTTGGAAAGTTAACTGGAAGGGTGAATGTTTATGTGAGATGACTTGCTATTGAAAATTATCATTTGGTTGTCTGTTTATTGGTGTAACTAGAAATTTAGTTAATTTTGCTAAACATTATTTCAAAATTTTAGGTAATGGAAGCACTGTATTGTATAGATTTTCCAATCAAGCTGTTTTGTAATTTATCCTTGAATCCCTGTACAATATGACCTCCAAAATATAGCTTTTTTATTGGTTTGGCCATCTGTATTTGAGAAGTGTCCACTTACCAAGGGAAAACTATTTGTAATTGCTGTATCTGCCTCTTGTACATTGTATCTGTTAGGTTTTCAAATATATATAAATGAGTGGAGATGAGATTTTAATAAGTATCCTATATATTAAATATCTTACGAAATTAATATCTTTGTTGATTTTTTCTGATTTAGAAGGCTCCTTAATAGAGTTTAACTGGTGTCAACTGAAGAGTTAATTTAAAAATTCTCTCTTACCATTAGTGACATAACGGTAAATGTGTTTGTGTCACTAATACTGTAGTCTTGTGCCCTTATGATTTGACTATGATTACAGTTCGCTGGTTGTTTGTCTGGTGTCATAGGGAGCTTATCAGCGATTGTCAGCGATTTAATCTTTTGAACTGGTTGGTGATTGTTATGGCTGGTCTCCTCTTGTAATTTGGAAATTTGTATTGCTTCCAGATTCAAAAGGTTAAGTTTTGGAGAATCAGATATAGTGGCAGAAATTCATAGGGTAGCATAGAGCTGTTTTTACAAAGGTCTTTTGAGATGGTAGCCCTCCCTACAACTTACAATATTTTGTGAGGAGGGATCTCGTTATTATTACATAAGAAAACTTGCGTTAAGTTTTCTCGTATGCTGCTTTATACCCCAGCCCTATCATATTTCATGTCAAACTGCTTATTTGCCATGCGTACTAGTTCCCTCAGTAATTTTCTCAATCTACTGTATATGGGTATTATTTTAGTTGCTCAGTCTGTTAGTTGCAAGCACCAAGTGCCTGGAGATGTCCTTAATCTTCTTGAGGACCAAAAATGGTAGTTTGGCATTTATAGTGTTTGGTTATGCAATATTAAGTAGAAAAATTATTCTGATCTCAGTGTTTGTAAAGAAACATTTACTCTAACTCCTGTAGGAGTTAATTAACATTGTACTATATCTTATGCTGCAATAAGTTTCTCTGAAAGACTTGGTGGAACCTTTTTCCTTACAACTTGAATGTTTGAAGTAAAAAGAAAGAGATACCTTTTAATAATTGAGCTATGCTACAGCTGAAGACTATTTCATCAGAATTGTTGTAGGAGGAAGGAGATTGAGGGGCCGTGGTATGAGAGCTAGTTTGCCCTTGTTAAGAAAGTGTTCTTGGTCAAGTGTAACATGAACTTGATTCCTGATTCTGTGAAGCTCAGCAGTTTTCATAGGTTATGCAATTACTAAAAGTGATTACCTCTGGGAATGCATGACACTCACAAACACCAGCAGTTATAAAGAATGCTGTCCTAGCTATCATTCATATCTGAATTTCTTTAAGAATGATTAATTTGTGTATACACTATAGTGCACTGCACAACCTTTTTTGGGAACTGCCATTTTGAGTTATGTAGGTATTGGGTTTTTCTTATTTAATGATTACATTTAAGGTGTCAGTTCAAATTGTCATTTGAAGCCTTAATCAAGAATACAACACAAATTCCCCTCTACAGATGGGAATGGCGAGCAGCAGTCAGTGGCTTGGTGAGGTTAACTCTGCAAGACCTTCTGGTGCGTCCACGTCAACTTCTTCCTCTAAGATCCGACGGTGCACGCAGTGTGACTACGTCACCACTAACGCCAGCCATTTCAAGACGCATTGCTACACTCACACTGGGGAAAAGCCATTTTCTTGTCCTTACTGTCAGTACAGATGTAACAGCAAGACAAATTTGAAGACTCACATTCGGTGCCACACAGGAGAGAAACCTTACTCTTGCACTTACTGCCATTATCGTACTGGTCAGAAGTCAAATTTAAATGTCCACTTGTTGATACATCAAAACAAGTGATTTGTTAACATTTTTATGCAGTATTTTTGAGATCTATGAATTTTGCTAAAGGTTTTGCTACAACTGACACTTTTCCAGTTTTTTAGCCAAAAGACTCAAATATTGTAATACAGTATAAATCTTGCTGATTACTTTGAAAGTAGAGAGAGCAATAAGCACAAGAAGATTGAAGGAACAGTTCAGTAGCAAAATGGATATGTGATAAACTATAAAAATTTAATATAACATTATGATTCAAGAGGCAGAGAAAAATTGAGCCAAGGAAAGGAAAATGAATAACAATAGTACAAGAATCAGTGATGAATTTAAATATGAACATGCCAGAATCCAAGCGGACTTGGGCTTAAAGTGGGAGTATTGTTGAAATTTTTCTTTTCAGTAACTACCCAACAAGAGTCAATTGGTTTTAGATTGTTGACCATAAGTCCTCTTTCAAGTCTATGAAAGTTGGTGGCAATTACAAGTCTAAGACTAATAATATTAAATGAATCTATATAAGCTCATGTTGAAAGTTGTGTCAATTTCACTCTTTTATTATGTGTGTGTGTATATATTTATATGACAAAAGTATTACATATAATATGCTATATATAAAAAGACTTAGTTCTTGGCAAAAGTATTGGGCAGAGCAGGCTTATAATATACTTGAAGACTGAAAATCAGCTATAAATATACTTTGGAGAAACACATACATTTAGGTCAAGTAAAAGAAGTGATGGAAAATCAGAGAAAATTGTACCAGGAGCTGGAAGCTGTAAAAAAAAAAAATAAATAATGGGCAAACAGTTGTTTAAAAAGACAGTATATACAGTGGGAAATTATTTGGTTTACATGTTTGCAGTGAAATGTACATTTATATGAAACATACCCTTTGGGTTGGGTAGTGGATTTTCGTGCAAGTCTAATGATTGGCATATTTGATACTGATCCTAGGTTTTGAAGTTCTTTCGTGAATATGAAGTTTACTCGGTTATACATAATGTAGACTGTATTCAACACTGCTGCTTCCCAGACTTCCAATGTTTAAAGACTTACTTTCCTAGCTAAGCAACAATCTTTTATATTCGTTCTAGAAAACTAGAAATTTCATTATTTAAGTTTCACAGACTTTTAAGGGAAGTTTTTGATCACCAATGCAAAATTGTTGCATGTAATAGCTTTAGTTTTGTTTCTGTTTGTCAGTTTGGTCTGTTAATATGGTGAGATGATTAACAGAGATAATTATTGGCCTTTTGTTTCTCTTAGATTATGTGTAATACGTGTGTTATCGGTGGGAAAAATAATAGTTAATCTTCTCAGTAAATTTGGTTTCATTTGGTTACCTGTATAATTTGAAAGCCTTTAGTCATATTATGTCAAAATTACTTTTGTGATGTAATTCATGCTGTGGTCTTTTATAGGTGCCAGTGGCCCGGTTTTGTATGTGGTTTAATTTTGCAGATTGCTCGCATAGTCAGATCATCTATATTGAAACAGAAAGACCAAGGTACAAGTGGATTTGCAATTAGGCAGGGTGGGGGTGAGGGGTTGTACTTGTGATAGGGGAACTCATAGTAAATTTAGTGCTTGGTAAGTCTTGGGACTGTATGTAACCATTTTTGGAATTATCCCCTTATTTTGACTTTCTCTGTGTATTTATGCCAGTGAGAGTGTTTCTGCCTCACCTATACAATACATTTTTATATTGTCAGTTGGTATGAGTAGAGTGAGGCCACACAAGTACTTGACAGTCGTTGGAGTGAATTAGTACTCTAGTTGAGCTTCTGCTAATACCTTTTTTGAAGTGATATTAATAAAGATGCCTGCCATCCTACCAAGATCATGCATGCTGTATATAGCAACTTTGAGACAAAGTTCCCAATATTGTTAAAATCCTGACCTTAGTGTTATATGCCTTTCTTCTGGACAGATGAGTTAGGAAACCAAAAACTTGTTAACTTGTTCCCAACAAGAACAAAGTAAGAGTCTCTTATAAAATGGATTTAATTTCTAGGCATCAGTGATGATATCACAGCCCCCTCAGCTCAACTGGCATTGTCAGACATTGATGAATTTCTTGAGGAGAGTTGAATCTGTTTTACCTAATCCAAACTATCAGCGGTTCGTGAAATGGTACAGAGCATTCTTTGTCTATTTTAGGTTTCATCTTAGATGGTCCGGGACTTTTTCATCAGTGAGAGAATTGAGGAATATGTGAGGAAGTAGGTTTTCTTTTGTTATAAAATGCTGAAAATTACTTTGAAAATTAAGGATTTATTAGCATTTTGAATAAGTATATTCATGATATACTGAAGATATTTCTCTTCATTTATAATTTATGCATGACTTGTAACAAAATTGAGGGTTGAGTTACAAGATAGAACTTTTATAATTGTAGGATGGGGCTGTGCATGTTTGAAAGCCAACGATTAGAGGTCAGCCTTATATAAAGAGATTGAAAGTTTTTTTTTTTTGTTCTGACATGTTGAGAAATTATCATTATGAAAGTTTTTGCTCAGTTTTATTTTCCTTATCATATGTATGCAATTCTATTTTGTTTGACATCCTCATTTCTATAAAAAAAAAAAAAAAATCTTCATGCATTCTGTTGAATTCGAGGGACCAATCATTGATCACCATCTTTCAGGAGATGGCGCTGACTGATGGTCCAAGAGTGGATGAGGCAGATGGCAGCCCTTGGATAAGCCAACCTTCACTAATGGAGAACGTTTTAAAGTCGCACAAGTGTCCACAATGTCCATACTCAACTTCAAATGTTAGCCATTTGAAAAGGCATTACTACACACACACAGGAGAGAAGCCTTTTTCGTGTCCATTCTGCCCGTACAGTTCTACAAGTAAAACAAATGTGAAGACACACATAAGGAAACACACTGGGGAAAAACCTTACTTTTGTACCTTCTGTCAGTATCGCACAGGTCAAAAGTCTAATTTGAATGTTCACATGATGACTCACAAGAACTAATCCATTCTGCAGTGATACTATGTGGCATCTTTTTCACTTGTCTGTTTTATGGTACAGTTGTTCAGAGTTAATAAGATAATAGTGAAATTGTTACATATACCTTGAAAAGATGCCTTTGGAAATGGAACACTTCTTCAGATAAGGTTGAGATGACCTTAATTTAATCCAAGATTTGTCTCGTTTGAGTTTCTTAGACATGGTTTTATTACATCCAGTCTTCACTGTCCTTGATTTCTTTCAGGCAGTTGCAAAGAATTTGGTTTGTACCTGATGTTGAGTTGTACCAGTTTACATTTATACTTAGATTTGCTCACCTATTCAGATTGCTATACACAATCAGACACTTAATGAACGTGCTTAAGATGGCATTATGGAATGAAATGCTCACAAAGTAAGCATTGTGAAGTTTGCGTTCACCGGTTACATCTGTGATGTAAGCACAATAAAAGTAAAAAGTTTCTCCACTACCTTCCTGTGTTCTTTTACTGAAATGGCTGTAGCATATCATCTTAGACTAATTTGCTGTTCAACTTGCTAGCCCATGCACTGGAGGAGGTGGCAGACATCATTTCGAACTCCATGTTCTCTTTTATCTTTGGAGGAGTTACAAAAGAAAAACTATTCATTGAGTTTTTATCGTTAGATTTTTATCAACTGAATTCCTTAGAACTGACAGGTCATGTGAAGAATCCCCATAATCTTTTGAGTAAATTCTAAATCCTACTCTTGACTTATTCTGCCTGTCATCTGGTGTTTGATTCAATACCTTGCTGGTTTTCATGTAAAACATCATGATGTCAGGTGAATGGTTATTTTTTTCAAAACCACTCTATTGAGGTTTGAGATTTTTATTTTTAGGAGTTGCGGGTAGTACATTATATTGGTTTTTGCTCAGCGGTTTTGTCCTTTACTTGTTGACATCCTTTATGTGGACCTTGCCCACTCCTGATGAGTGAAAGTTGGTTTTTGATAACTTCTAAAGTATTTACTTGTGTGTCAGTTACAAGATTTATTGCTTGTTGAATCACAAAATATTGCAAAACGTACCAGGTACTGTAAGGTTTGACTTTATTTACAAGATTCCTGTAATTTCAAGAGCAAGTGCAGTGCTGTGATAAGTGTAAAGGGACATATTCATAGTCAAAATTGTACAGTATCAAGTAAGCTAGCAGTGTCAGTTTTATGTTTGATTACTAGTATCTGATGCTAGTAATGAAACTTTAAAGTTCAAAATAGATTTTATTAACTATACCTGGCATTGTTAATATTATAGTTCCTATCAGCAGTATAACCTTAGCATGGGAGCTGCATGAAAATAGGTTTAAAGGGAGGATAAACTTGCAGCTTTAAAACAGTTGTGAGAGGACCTGGAGAAAGCAGGTCAGTAAAATGGCAGACATCATTTAAACTTGATGCAAAGACATGCACTTAGGTTATAAAAACAATGTTCTCATCATTCAACAAAGCTGCAGGAAAGATTAACACCTAGTGGAAGGCAGAACGTGATCTGGACATACATAATTTTTAGTGGTTCGTTTGTCCCTCAGGAGTTAGCAGGCTGGAGCAAACTGAAGAGCCCTTGCACAAAATAATGCTATGTAATGGGTCTGTAATGATCAGTCAAGAATACCAAATATGAACTACAATGGTAGGGAAAGAGATAGTGGTATTATTAAGATTGATCAAGAAGACATTATCTCTGGGGATGTACAACCTTCTAGCCAGTGCATAGAAGTTGAAAACAAAATTACCAGAAAACAGAGGCAATACTAACTATATACAGTGCACAAGTTAGACCTGATTTGTATTGTGCCCAATAGTGAACTCCATCCAAAGGAAAGACAGAAAGATTAAAAGCAGTGCAAGCAAAAGCAACAAGACTAATAACGTCAGTCAGGCACATTGGATATCAAATAAGGCTAAAATGCCAAAAATGAATTTCATAGAAATATGTAATGTCACAGGCAGGTCCAGTGAATGGAAAATAGGACTAAAAGTCAAAGTTGTAAATAGTACAGCTGCTGGTCAGTCCGTGGTGTCTCCTGGATGGACTATAGTTACCATAAAGTCTCTGAGCCACCGCTATCCGTGTAACCTTTGTCAATTGGTTAAGTCTCGCTAAAACATCAAGATTGTTGTCTTCAGATCAATTGACGTAGTACCTTCTTTTTTACTGAATATTTTTACTAGCTTCTTCATGACCTCTTGTATTATATTTATTATTGAATGCTGACATGATAAAGGATCCAAGAAGATAAGTTTGATTTATAAAACAAAGTTGTACACCATTGTCAGTATGTTCACAGTCAAATTTGAATGTTTTGGCACTGAAAACACAAATCTTGAAATGTTTTGAAAATTTTATACTGCTACTTTAGCAGTTTGCCATTTGGGGGAGGGGGGGTGGGATACCAGCTACTTTGTTACAGTAACTCTGTGGGGAAGTAAAAGAGTTGTGGTGATCAAAGGCTGGAAGATAGGTCTGTTTGGTTTGGGTAGGTAATGAAGAGAGCAGAGGAACAGGTGATTAGCGGAGTGCTAGATATAGTGTAGAAGGCCCAGAAGATGATAGAAAATGGTTATAGGCAAGGGCTTGGCCCAAATAGGGATTCAGGAAGAATGCTTAGACGGTAGAGGCGAATGGAGCAAGTCCGAAAGAGGTCTAACCTGTTAATGGGAAAACCTGATGAGAAAATTTAGATTGTAGTGAAATTATTTCTATGCCGTGGACCCTCCAAGAATGTGAAAGTTATTCCGTGATTCCTATAATTTAATTTGATAGATTTTTGCTTTGTGCATTGTCCATAATGCTTTAGAGATTTTGGGGAGGGGGAGTTTTTTTTTTATAAAACTGTTCTGTTTATTTACTTTCTCTGCTTTCATAATGTATTCTTAGCCTTTACAAAAATTTTATATTCAGATACAAAGGGGTGTGTTGGGAATTGGGGAACACTAATTGCAGAGTCTACTATAATTATGATAAACTGATCTCTTCATTTTACACGCAACTCACACACTGAAAAGTTCGTTTAGAGCAGCTTCATATCATGCTGGCCATCATTGCCATTCCATTTTACAAGTGTAAGGATAATTTTTTTTTTTTTTTTTTCCTATTAAATTTTTATCATCACCAGATTTAAGAACCTCACCCAGTTTTATCTGATACTGGATCCCATTTGTAGACATGCGATTTCCCCTACAGGTGGAGTCTGGGTATGAAGTTGAGGGTAGAAGAGGTGGTGTACCCAGAGTTCATGATTCTACGCATCGCAGACCCGGAAAACAAGCTTGGCAGACATGCCCACATTGTGGCTATGCAGATTATCACAGTCGGATGCAAAACCACATCAACTCGCACACAGGAAACCGACCTTATAGTTGTCCCTACTGCTCTTCAGCTTTTACTCAGAAGTCCAACTTGAGCACACACATTCGAATCCACACTGGAGAAAAACCATTTTCATGTTCCTTTTGTCAGTACCGTTTTGCTCAGAGAGCTCATCTGATCAGGCATGTTAACAGGAAACATAAACAGATGTAATGGTTTGTCTTTCCACGAGAATGTGGAGGTTAAGCAGCACAAATATAGTACATCAGGATTAGTAGTTTTAGTAACCTTTTCCATGTGCTCCTTGTCTTGGGTTCTCTTTTGTGTATCTCATTTTTGGGGAATGTGTGAAGTACTGTATGCTGTAGATCATAGAAATAGATTACTTCTAGTTACTACACAGTATTCTAATAGAAGGACTCTTACAACAAAAATTTTAAGGTTTAATGTCTTAGCTAAGAATATGGAAAACTATCCCAACTTCAAAGTGAAGTATGTCAAATGGACATCTTTTAAACTGTTATGAAAATTTAGTCCAAAACTTCATTAAGTAACAGTATTTGTTGTACTGTATATGCAATGACTGTGATGTGCCATCATCCATAAAGCACAGAGTCTTTCTGCCTTCCTATTTTAGTCTTTTATTTTCAGTTGCTGTTGTCAGCTTTTTCTGTTCTTGGAAGACTGTTTTAGCTCAGAAAAGTTTTTCTTGGATACATTTTGCTTGGTGATTTAATGCTGTATCACTCACAGTATCCAGTTTTTATCAAATTTGTGCTAGTTTTATTGTGATAGGCAGCTGTTTCCTTTTAGAACTTATTATACTGAACTGACATTTATTTTCAAGTATGACATAAATTTTGTGTCGAAGTGAATGTAGTCAGTCTTCTATTTTATGTTTGCTCAGACAGGAATACAAAAATACAAACCTACACTTTTATGTCTGTTTCACAGTTGTGCATCTGTTATATGATTATTAAATAATCAGGCAATTATTCAATCATGATCCTTCCAAGACTGCAAACTTCCAGTAAAGCTTAACAATCCAACCCTAAAACATTGTCTACATTCTTAGCTACCAATATTTAATCACTTTATGCCATTCACAAGGCCCACTTATGGTACCTTAACCACCTTTTCCTAAATAACATTGTTTTAATGTGGGTTAACCGAATACTCTATTGAGTTATATTTCTAGACTTGTCGGTCTGGTCCAAGGAGTATTCTTAAATAAGATAAAAATTGGAGGACAGAAATTTTGTGATGTAGAGGGGGAAGAGAACAGAGGGAACACAGGACAGAGAACAGCTCAGCTCTGGCTGAAGGAAAGGACCGGACCATAAGTATCAGGCTCAGTATGCTACTCAAGGGACACCAACTTCCATAGAAACTGTGTTGTGATATCTAGGTACTGCATTACAAGCTTGCCAACATAGTTTCTGAATTACTTTGGCAAATATGAGCAATTGTGTAGTGAAACTTGCTATTATTATTTCTGCTGCCTCCATCGAGAAATTTCAGTTGCGCTTCTTGTCTCCATGAATCAACTGAATTTTTGTGAAGAAGGTTGGAAATATGGAACAATACATGTCAAGCTGCATTAGGAGTCCAAATAGTAGTGAGATTCAGAGCACTGGAAATATTGCAGATATTTAAGGAGTTCCTTTAGAGTTTGTAGGATACAGATTCAGATATTTAATTTCTTGCATTAAACTTGGTTGGAATTTGGTAGACTATTCCATTTTCTATTTCACAGTCTTTAGATGTGAAATTTCCCCTACAGGTGGAGTCTGTGAGGGAAGTTGTTGAAGGTACAAGGAGTGATGCATCTGTGGCTGATTCTACACATCGCAGATCTAGAACACAGGGGTGGCAGACCTGCCCTTTTTGCAGTCATGTTGATTATCCAAGTCGTATGCGAGACCATATCAATATGCATACAGGAACTCGACCTTACAGTTGCCCTTACTGCACTTATACCTTTACCCAGAAGTCTAATTTGCGTACACATATTCGAATCCACACTGGAGAGAAACCCTTTAAATGTTCATTGTGTCCATATCGAGCTGCTCAAAAAATCAATCTCATTCAGCACATTAAAAAGCATCACAATAATGAATGATGTATTTTATTTTGTCTTCATTCTGTCTCAAAATTTTGAAGGTCAGTTACTTCAGGACTGTATCTCTAAATATTTAATAGCTTCACTGTTTTACAAGTCTATGGCTGTGATTATGGAAGTTGGGTAATGCTAGGAAGAGTGATTATGGTACACAGTAGCTTGTGTCTGTATGAGATGCCAGAGGAAGATGATTAGCATGGGTATGAAAGTGACAGAGCATATGATACATGTACTCCCATTTCATTGCACCTTATTTTTTTCATGATCCCAGAGAAATTTTTGTTCTCCAATAAAAGTATTTTGAAGCATTAGCCCAGCATAGTAAGCTATGCTTTAATGCAAATTTTCCTTGCCATTATTTTCATATAACTTTTTTTTTTTGCTGAAGTAACGCTCGAATTCAGTGGTTACCAGATCTAAAGGAAATCAGCTTTTTATTTTTATTTTGAGTGAATGATTCATGTAACTTCTTAACAAGGGTTTCAGGTTATTTTAGGTAATTTTTGTGAATATTATTTTTTGACATGAATAACCATTACAGTTTGTGACTCGAGTCTACAAAAGTCAATCATCAGTCAATCAGGAATTGCAAAACAAGATTGTAATAGTAAAGCAAGTTGATTTTTTATCTTATTTGATAAGAAATTTTGTGGGAGACAATTTGTACAAGTAATGTAATTCCAAAACATGTTATAACAATCCTGTCTTGTGTTGGGTTGGTTTTTTTTTTATTGTATAGTGTCATTTTTCTTATTTAGATTTTTTAACGCAATACAGTACCTTACATGGAGCTTGTATGTATTGTGGATGAATGAGTATTATTAAACACATTTTTTGTGTTAAAATTTACTGTTGCATTTTAACATTGCACTGTACAAGCTATGTGCCAAGGGCATGATATCAATTTTACATCTATCTCAGCTTGATAAAATTAGTATCCATGTTGAGATGAAAGTTGATGACATGGTTTTTGTATTTAGTATTCTAGCCCTTTTTTATAAAGTTGTGTTCGTGAAGTATCACTACTGTCTTTTTCATGTTTCAGGAGTAATTACAGGCAATCCCCAGTAATCGGCGATCCAGTTTTGCGGGCTTGTCTAGCAATGAAAACTGGCAATTTTTGGCGCCAAAAATAGCCAGTTTTCACTTACAGGTGCCGATAATTGGGTATTGGTGCTGATACATACCTAACAGAGACACCTATAACCAAAAAGCAGCGATTTTCGGCGTCAATCAGCGCCGAAAATTGCTGATTTTTGTTTATCGGTGATTTTCGGTTTTTGTCACTCCGTCAGGACAGAACCCTCGCGATAACCGGGGACTACCTGTACTTTCTTTCTATTCACTTATGTCAAGGCAGTCCCCGGTTATCTGCGGTCCAGTTTTATGGCACTAGTCTAGCGACAATGATAACTGGATTTTCAGCAACGATAACCAGATTTTCGGCGCTGACATGCACTGATATCCACTTATCGGAGCCGATGCACACCTAAGAGAGGTGCTGATAACCGCTTATCAGCGGCAATAAGTGCTGAAAATCATTGATTCCGGTTATCGGCGATTTTCGCTTATCGTCACTCCGTCGGGAACGGAACCTCTGCCAGTAACCAGGGACTGCCTGTAATATGAAAAATTTATAGTTTAGGTTGATAGTATAGAGGTTAGTGTCTGGTCATTCTTGGGTGTTGAGAGGTCAGGCCTCCCAGGGCAGTGAAAGGTCACTAGCTCAGTATCATGGTCAGTTACTGCTGCAGTGTGGGATCTGTGTTGTGGGTTTGGGCAAACCTGGCTGATGTTGACATGGGTATGTTGAGGTGGTGAAGAACTGAAACTTGAACAGCGTTAACTTTTCTACTTTTTAGGAAATGAGAACTGGGAGAGAGATGCAGTGTAGTCAAAGTTTGAATGCTGTTTCAGTGATTTTTCAAACTAGGGAAGCAATGCAGTTGTGTGATAAAATAAAAAGTGCTAATACTCAAGGAAACCTTTTCAAATGCAATGTGCTGTGGAGATTATATTACTTTGTAGATGCTGGTACATTATAAGAATTAAGATGTGAAAAGATTGAGTCTAAGATTGAGACCACAACCTTTCTAGGGAGTGAGAGCCAGCTGACATGACCATTACAATGACTGATTCCAAATTATGAGTAGATATGCATAGTCTTCAGTTCTGTTTGTCACCTTGGGAAATCTTTGGGTCATCTCCAAAGAACCCAGCTAAAACTGTCAGGTCCTTATCACATTAGGTGTATTTAATTTCCTGAGTGTTTAGTGAAGCCGAGAGCTTTCTGTCTCTTGTCAGCGTACCACAAGAAAATAGAAAAAGTCTAGTTGCCACATCCCACAGGGAGACTTGCATTCCCGAAGAAGAAATTGTGGGCTGTCATCTTCAGGGTGAATTGAATAAAGGGAGCACTGGCATAATCAAAAGAAATGGTGGTAAAAAGAGACATCTTAATTTTTTTAAGAGTCCTTTACATTACCAATATCTTCGTCTCCAAAAGTTTTTGGTCATTTAGGATTATAATTTCATTCTGATGCTTGCAGTTGTTAGATGGCAGAACCATTTTTCTGTTTTTCATGTGTTTGGAAGAGCAGTTGAGACAAAGTTTTGAGCAGTTTCGCTCCTCCTTAGATATATCCTCCAAGGAAAAGTGTCGTCATATGAGAGAAACTAGATTTAATTTTGTGTAAGATTTGCCACAACAGTACTGTACAGATGATCTTTCTGATGATGTTTGACTTCAGATCAGTTGGATATGAGGCAGTACTGCCTCCCAGTTTCAGTAAGGCGCTAAAGAGGCGTCTACCCAAAGTACATTAGTTTATGCTTCAGACAAACCTTCAAGTCAAGTTTTCACTAAATGGAATTTGGTGTATGGTATTTATTTGTCCTAAAATTGTGTTCATTTTATATGTAAAAATTCAGATCTGCATTGACATGTTTACATGAAAAATTGTAGTGGACATTTTCAGTCCAGTTCCCAAGCATAGTCTCCATTTAAGTCAAAAATGTTTTAGGCTCTTGATAAAGAAGGTGATAAGTTTTTGTAATCCGTCTCGTTATATATAAACCCAGTCTGTAGACGTGAAATTTCCCCTACAGGTGGAGTCAGTGAGCGATGGCGAGAATTCAAGAGGTGGGGTATCTTTGGCACTTGACTCCATGCATCGCAGATCTGGAACACAAGGGTGCTATAAGTGCCCACATTGCAGTTATGTTAGCTATCAGATTAGTCATATGCGAGACCACATCAACTCTCACACAGGGAATCGACCATATAGTTGCCCCTATTGCCCTTCAACTTTTACCCAGAAGTCCAACTTAAAGACACACATTCGAATCCACACTGGAGAAAAACCTTTTTCTTGCCCGTTTTGTCAGTTTCGTTTTGCTCAGAGAGCTCATTTGATTATGCATATAAAGAGAAAACATAAAGATTGATGAACTTTGTAAAGTGTACATAAGGATGTGGTAATAAAAATACACTTGTTAAAGATGTACATTGTAGTTTCAGTAACCATTACATTGTGTACCTGGGAAAGTCGATAAGATAAAAATACATCGTTATTTGAATGTTGATTCTAGTCCTTTGGGGTTGTTTGTGGGGGAAGAGTTATCAGCCTGTTAAGAAGATGTAAAGTGATAGGGGGAATTAGTTTAATTTTTTGTGCATTATTCTTGATTGCTATTACAGAAGCACCTTTTATTGCTTCACTGTGGATTATGTTATGTTGAAAATAATATTACCGACTGTGGTTGAATATTGTCACACAATAAAAAAAAGTTATAGAATGTAAAATTGATTTAATGCCTGTGATCAGTGTTTATTGTGTTGGGCATTGCTTGTTATTGCTCATTCAAAGACAAAGAATTGAGTTATGATTAGTCCTCTGTTAGTTGCCAATATATCTTTGTAATGTATTTTAATTGAAGCTTAAATTGATAGAGTTTGCAGGATTCTCAGTGAATTGGTTGTAAAGAGAATAGCAGGATGTTGCACTTGTTGCTCATTGTTGGATTCAGTAGTGAGGATTATAGGGCATGAGACTAATGTATCTATGCTTCAAAACAAATCAAAAGGAAAGATAGAAGGACAATAAACTTTTATGTAGACTTTATGAAGTATTGTTAATAAATTATGAAAATGGAGGCACTGAAAGACTATTAGATTTTCATTACTCAACAGGTGCCCTTAATCTGTGACAGGAACTTTTCCGTGTGCTGAAGTTATCATCCACTGGTTAGTGTCTGCTAGGGTTTCCAACTTCCTTAGAGAATAACCAGTTAGCTTAATATATGCTCACGTAACTTAACACCTTCAAAGTACCGGCCTCACTTTACTTCATATAGAGGTGTCCATATGTTATTTTATCCAAGAAAATCCCTAGTGATACTTGCTAATTTTTTCCATCATTACTATAATTTACATAAAAATTTTCTGCCGTTTGCAACATGATGGCTTGACTTACAGGAGGCTGCAGTATCACACCAACAGTCAGTGTTGTTACAAAGATTTTGTAACTTACTCCTATAAGTCATAGTAACCAGTGGTGAACATTGGGTAATCTGTTTATGCTTTCAACATCGCACAAATCTTTGCCAGTTTTCCTTCATCATGTTCATCTGGCAAACACAAAGATTATATTAGGTACTCATACCATCATGTAGGCTATTAAATTATTCTAATATTCCATGAAGTAAAAATTGTACAGTTACCCCTGGGGTAAAGTCTTCTAACCCTTTGGATTGAAGCTTCATTTTTGCAGTAGTTCCATGTTACTAAAAGTACCTAGTACCTAGTATGCCAGTTCATCTCTTGGCTTTGTGTGCAAGTAGTCTTGTGTATGAACACACCCTAAAAGCTTTTGCACTTTCAGTATTGGCCTTGAATATTATGCAGTATTATGAAATACTAAAGATTAAAAATTTCTTATTTTACAATTCTAGAAGCAGTTGCATATAATGAGAACACAAATGACCAGGGATACAATAGGGAAACAGGACAGCACTCATCATCGCCCATCTTTCGTGTAATTTAACCAATATACTGTATTTTGTTACTTAGTTTTTCATCAGTAGTATCTTTTGACTAGGTTTTGTATTAATGCCTGGATTATTAAGGTAGCAATTCTAATTATTTTGCCAAAATGCCTGCTAACTTAAAGTCTTAAAATTTTTTTTGTATACATTATATATTTCCATTGGGGTGGAGGTATAGTGTTATATAGTAGTTGATTTCCTTTGCTCTTTATTTTGCATTTATCACAGTCACTAGTCTTGAGAAGCTGAATTTCCCTTGCAGGTGGAGCCACTGTGTGCAGGGGAAGGCATTAGAGGTGATATTCTGTGTGAGCCTACTCCCAGGTCAGAAACACAATCTACACACCTGCCCGTATTGTAGTTACACGAGCAAAAGAACCACCCATATGCGAGATCATATCAATTCTCACATTGGAAATAGACCATTTAGTTGTGGGTTTTGCTCTTTGACATTTACCCAGAAGTCTACTCTGAAATCTCACATTCGATTGCATACTGGGGAGAAACCATTTGCTTGTCCTTACTGTCCGTACCGTGCCACCCAGAAAACTCATGTGACAACACACATCATTGGGAGACACAAAGACAAAATGTCTATCTAGATAAATGATTGCCAGAAACAGTAATGGGAGTGGATAATGTTTCCTGTGTAAATATGAAAGTCTGGATATGTTTTTGTATTGGATCAATGCTAAAGTGTAAGTTTCAGAAACCTGGATAAATAGAGAGGGTTGGAGTCAAAAAGGGCATCTGAAGAAGATTGCTAATGTGTAAGTAAAGACAAAATAGATGATAGAAAGTTTTGTTTTAAATTCAGTTAAATAATTGACTCAAGTGTTTGACCGAAGCTTCGGCATTAAGAAAATAAAAATTGCTTTGCACTTTAGGATTAATGAAATATTTTGTTGTTTAATTTAGTTGTTAAGCAATTACAATATTTGAGCTCTCTTCGGTGTAATGCTGTTTTTGCAAAAAGTTGCTCTTTTTGGTATTGAGCTTGCCTCTCTTAATGTCTCTGTTCTGTCATATGGAGCATTTTTTTTTTTCCCCCTTTTTGATCAGCATAGTCCCACATCATTATAGTTAGTGAAAGGCATGTTCTTAATTTTGTTCTGTGAACAGAACACTATTTTTGGTATGATTTTATTTTTGTCATCATTTATTATATCTCTGTTCACAATGGAGAGTCTTTATTGCTCATCTTATTCTTCAGACTCTTACTGTGAATACCTGATAGTTTTAAAGACAGAGCATCAAATTTTGAGACACACGAGGACCATGATAGGGAAATGAGAGAAGTAAAGCACCATCAGTCATTACACTGCCCCTTACAAGATGAAAAAATGTTAGCATTGCCCTTCAGACCAGCACGAACCACTGAATGGATTGCTTTAGAGAATTTTGTCAACACGCTTTTAAGTTGAGATTTATTGGGCTTGAGTGAGAAGGTTTTTGTTTTTCTAGTAATTCAGCTTGTATATACTGCAGTTCAAAAAGCTTTTTTTATATTAGAGAGTATACTATAGATATTTCCGTGAGAGTTCTTATCTCCCTCTCTTAAGCAGCTCTCAGTATATTGTTGTGTTCTTTGCTGATCATTGATCTTTGGAGTTTGTGGTATTGTAGTTGTTTCCATTTTTTTCTTCATGTACAAATTCAAGAACATGGCAGCCATTATATTACTGTGTTAGGGGTCTTGCACTGAATTTGTTTCAGTAACTGCAGTCTCCTGTGCTGTGTTTGTTTTAGCTGTAATTACACCATTCAGGCTAGCTGTGAATTTAAATGACATTATTGCTAGTGCCATACAATAGTGAGGGTAATGCTTTTTGTTAGTCTTTTCATGCTTTGGCTAGGTGGAGGCTTGAAAGCAAATTTGATCGTTTGTGTTCCAGTAGTAAAGTACAAGTGAACAGCTTTGGGGTTGGGACAGTTGCATCAGAAATTGAGGAGCAAGTCATCAACAAGCAAGTTCATGTTTATTTTCTCCTTTATTAACACTGGAATTTCTGTCTAAGAAATACTTTTGCATTCTTAGTTTTTGTTTTAAAAGATATACCTGCATATGTCAGTTTATTGCATGTATAAAGGTCAGTTGCACAAAAAGCATGGGTTATTTTTCAATGCAGTTTTTTTTTAAGTACATTAATGATATGGTTTTATCATTTGTTCCTTATGGTGAATGGTGTTGTCCCATTATGTCATATGAGGGAATTTACTTTTTTTTTATGTCTGACAAGTTATGTAATAAAGTTCCTGTGAGGGAAATGGAGCAATTCCATACATTTAAGTTAGTCTGTTTATTAAGGGTAGAATAGTGTTATTGGTGATGTATCGAGGTTCATTCGTGTTTGACATAACTCTTGGTGTCGAGAAAATAAAGATTAAATAATTTTTTAAGTCTTAATGGGAAATTTTTTTTTTTTTTTTTTTCTTTTTCTAGAAAAAACCAAATTTATACTACCCACTTTGTAAAAGTAAAAATTCCTCTGCAGGTGGAGCCACTATTCGGTCTAGCAGGAGACATGAGCGATGGTAGTGACAAAATGACCGAATCTGCAAGGAGTGCCCCAGGCAGCCAGCTTTCTTTGGCATCAGATTCTAGCATGACCTCCCTTTCCGCAGAATTCGGTCATCTAGCTGCTGTCCGCAAGACTGTTCATGGAAGGAACCATTCATTCTTGTCCTTACTGCAACCATGTTTCCTCTCACACTGACCAGATGAAGGAGCACATCAACACACACACGGGGAACAGACCTCATAGATGCCCATACTGCCAAGCCAGTTTTACCCACAAAAACACTCTAAGAACTCATGTTCGCCTTCACACCGGAGAAAAACCCTTCGTATGTCCAGTTTGTCCTTACCGGTCGGTTCAGAGAACTCCTCTTAAAAACCACATATTATTGAAACATCCTCAGTATAAGTTATAAGTATTGTTTGGTTTGGAAGGACTTTATCATCTATATTCACTGTAGATAATTTAATTCCAAATCTGTAAGAAATAGTTACTGTGTGGCTCATGAAATTCATAGTACTGCACAACATTTCAGTACTGTATAATGCCTCTGCAGTTCATATGAATTATATATTTATGAATCATTGTAATATATGGTCTTGTAACTACGTACTGTAGTTCTTTTGTTGATTTTACTTAATAAAAATGTAATTATACCTCTTCTTTTAGTGTCCTGGAATTATACTGAGTTGGCTTCTCGTACAGTATTGTTGTTTTCAAACAAATTAAGTGGGCATATGAGTGACATGAAAAGGAGAATACAGCAAAGAACATAACCATAGTACAGTATAGTAAAGAACAAAACCATAACATAACCACACAAAGTCCGAGAAACCAAGACGAGGGTTCTTGGTTGAAGCTCCGTGAAGTATTTGTATGTTTATTATGGTGTACCTCTCTCGGGAAATCATCATACCAGGGTTTATCTCGAGTCCATGTTTGGGTTGTCATTTTTTTTAGTAGCATGGAGAAACACAGTAAGGCAAGGTGCTGAGGAGCATACAGTATAAGGAGGGTCTGGTCATGTGTGTGGGTGCTTCTTCCTTCTGATATAGCATTTCGTGGAACTGAGGCATCTTATGATTATGTAATGGGATTGTATTAAAAACTGGAAAAAAAATTGTTCACTTCCCTGAGGAGAGGCCCATCAGTAATGATTTCAAATTCCATTATTTCCCAGTTGATACAAGAGCTTAGTTGCATAGTTTTTAAAATTACTGCAATGGAAACATAGTGGTCAAGTTAATACAGTACTCCTGTTTGGTGCTGTGATTGAAGGTACCAATTAATTAACAGTTTTGTTGCTTAAATACGTCTGAACTAGATCCAGTATTGTAAAATAAATGGGAGTGGATTCCTTTATCAAGAGAAGATATTCAAGAGAGCCAGTCCAGAGCTGATGAGCTGTGCATATCAGGAACTATAGATACAAGCCAGTCTGTGTGCTTGGTAGTGCTGTACCATTAGATAAAGGCAGGCTAATTAAACTACTGGAATGAAGACCTCTGACTTAGACTTAATTTGAGAAAGCTTCTTAGAAAATCACAAAGTTCTTAGGTGTATGATACTGTAGGTAAAGAAAGTGAGTCCAATTAATGGAGACCTACCTTACATGTCATTTTATCAAGATGAATTGAAGTTTGGGGTTGTGAACAACGGACAGCACAAAGTAGCAAAGTATGGCAGGCGAATATGCTTAATGCAACCCTTTCAGATTCACGTGACAAAATTCTGCCATCCTGTTCTCATCCACTTAAGCTCTGACAACGTAGAATTTCATTGGCCATAGAAAAGTTCGAGTACAGCATCCTCTATGATGTACACAGTTTCGCTAGAAAGGGAAAAACTTGGAAATAAACCCTCCAAGTGAATTGTTATTAAGATGTGACGGGCAAAATTGCTAGTGGCTGAAATCTAAAAGGGTTAATTTTCACAACAGGCTAAAGTGGGAAGCTGATGTATATATGAAAGAATACTGTAAAAGCAAAAGTACTATGAAATAGAGAAATCAATTCAAGCAGATGAGGTATAGGTCAGCTACCCTGTATTATAGTACTAAACCTTGTGAACAAGGGTAAGGGTCCCAGAACCCTCCAAATTATGTGCTTTTTCTTGAATGATTGCCATGACCTTAAATGCCATAAGCTATACTATAATCTGACATAGCTTACTGTAGGCTTTACTTAAATTAGTCTGTATCTCAGTAATTAACAGTTTTTTGTGCTCTACCTCATGATGAATTGAATGTGCTTATAAATTATGAAAAGCTTTTAAAAAACTATATAAATCAAGTACAGTGTCTAGTTATGGCGCCGTTAATGGTGCTTACAAGAAGAATAGGTATCCAGTTACGGCACCGTTAATGGCGCTTACAACAAGAATAGGTATCTAGTTTCTGCACCGTTAATGGCGCTTACAACAAGAATAGGTATCTAGTTTCTGCACCGTTAATGGCGCTTACAAGAATAGGTATCTAGTTACGGCACCGTAAATGGCGCTTACAACAAGAATAGGTATCTAGTTTCGGCACCGTAAATGGCACTTACAACAAGAATAGGTATCTAGTTATGGCACCGTAAATGGCGCTTACAACAAGAATAGGTATCTAGTTATGGCACCGTAAATGGCGCTTACAACAAGAATAGGTATCTAGTTACGGCACTGTTAATGGCACTTACAAGAAGAATAGGTATCCAGTTACGGTACCGTTAATGGTGCTTACAACAAGAATAGGTATATAGTTATTGTGCTGTTAATGGCACTTACAACAAGAATAGACATATAGTTAACGCCCCATAAGCGACGTTAACGGTGCTTACGGTGCCTATTAAATAATACACACTGACTTAAGGCACGCCACTGGAACGGATCCCCCCCCCATAAGTCGGGGACCGCCTGTCTGTTTTGAGAGACTGACTAATAAACTAATACTTTCTTAAATGCAGATAAATTATGATATCCATTGCAAATGAACATGCCCTTGGGTTTTAGCTGAACACTTAAAACAGAGTTAATTTACTTTCATTGCGCATGAATTTTTTTCCATGATGTAATGCTGGTTTTTGTCTCATTTGAAACAGAATAGTTGTACTTTCTTATATTTGTTTAAAAACAAAAAACAAAATTATACATTGAGGAAAATGCTTTAGACAGAAATGCCTTTACCTATGGTCAGTAAATACAAAAACTCATGGAGATTTGTACACTTTTTGCACAGAAAAAGTACAGTGAATTCGATTTTTAAAGACAAATCATTGCTATTTATTCCTTTTATTGCATTGTTTTTATTCAAGTTGATGTTCAGCACACAGTAAAGAGGGGAAAGAGATTTTTCTCTTTTCTACACTTTAGAGACGATGC
Organism: Macrobrachium rosenbergii; assembly: GCF_040412425.1. Classification (NCBI taxonomy): domain Eukaryota; kingdom Metazoa; phylum Arthropoda; class Malacostraca; order Decapoda; family Palaemonidae; genus Macrobrachium; species Macrobrachium rosenbergii. The sequence goes on from NC_089753.1 coordinate 21,975,949, forward strand.
ATTATTAAAATTTTTACCTTGCCAGAACAGTAATATTAATTGTTTTGAACAATGTGAGTTCTAGCTGGAGTTATTTGTAAACAGATTGGTGCAATTCTATTTGCACGTAAATTTTTATGTTCCATATGTTTGTAAAACACCTGGCAATATTAAATGTTTTCAAATGTAGCAATATTAGAGCAGTTAGGTGGAAGCTTAGTTGGCAGCTTTGTATGAGAGAATTTCTTCCAGTTATATTTTTTCTGTCTCATTTTCTGTCAACAAGATTTCTCTTAAAGTGCTGTAATATATTGTATTGCCCCTTTTTATTGCACAAATAATACTCAGCAATGGTAACGCCAGTAAGTGTTATGTTACAGGACTGATTATAAAATATTCAGAGAGCTGTAATTTAATAAATGAAATCTGAACCTTATCGTTAGTAAATGTCAAAATCTTCAGGCCAGCCCTGTTAGAGCTAAATAAATTAGGTTTGTGGCCTAGAGGGAAGAAGTTAAGTATACCTTAGTTTTACCAGACCACTGAGCAGACTTAATAATAATAATAGGACAGGCACTCCCCGGTTAACGGCAGGGGTTCCATTCCTGACAGCGTGATGATAACTGAAAATCATCAATATCTGGTTTATCGGTGCCGATAACCGGGATCGGCACCAGTAACCAGAGATCGGAGCACATTGGCACCAAAAATCCAGTTATCATCATCGCTAGACAAGTGCCGTAAAACTGGATCGCCGATAACCGGGGACTGCCTGTAATAATAATAACAATAATAATATATACAGCATAAGTATGTCTGTTGACTTTCACAAGAACAGTGATAACTTGTAATACATTATGGTAGACTTTTAGTGAAGACATGAGTGTGATTGTATGAATGGCTTGGGAAATAGTAGTTGAAGAATTTATGTAGTTTTCTTTTTGTAATTGTAAACTAAGAGAATTACATTTATCTTTAAAGAAGTGTTACACTCAAGGGTTTGCATGTGAGCAATTGCTAATAGTTAGCATTTTCTGTGATAATTTATATTTTTTTCTGAATGTTTGCCAAAATATTTGAAGCGGATTTGCAAACATTGTAACAGACTAAAACGAACGATGATCGACTAGGCATCAGGTTCAGTCTTTAAAGACCCTGGCGGTGGGTTATTATGAAGAGTTGAGAATGTCAAAGCACAACTGCACAGCATATAAGTGCTCAATCATCTGTCCTCACACTGTGATCTTGTGACTGTGTAGAGCACTATGGAAGTGGAAACAAGTGAATGGCCTTTAAAACTAATTTTCAGATGCATTTGTGGTAATGTGAAAGAGAAGTTATAATGTACTTGCCTCCTTTACCTTTATATGTCATCAGTTTGCCCATCTTGATCTATAAAGGTTGAATACTTTTCCATGGAAAGTTTTTCATCATTCCTCCATTAGTGTTTATGATAGGGCTTCATCTTAAGGATAAATGAATCATATAAGGACATGATTAAACCAACTTCATCTACAGGTAAATGAGGATGAAGAACGAGTGTCTCCTGATGATGGAATCTCCTACGCCCCTGCAAGAGCAGAGTGGCTTATTAGCCATAGTGCCTTATGTCTACCATCATCTGATGTGATGCCTCAGATTGCACCCACGATGTCAGCCCCTTCCACTTCCATTGACGCTGGGAATCTTCCCTCGTTGAATAGGCGTGCCACGGTTGCTGATAGACGTTATTCGTGTTCTTATTGTAGTTTCCGCACAACGAGAAACAGTCTCTTAAAAGAACACATCAACACGCACACTGGGGAGAGACCCTTCGCCTGTCCGTACTGTCCTTACAGCTCTTCCCATAGGACAACTCTGACTGCACACATCAAGACTCATACTGGAGAAAAACCATTTGCATGCCCGTTATGCCCATATCGAGCCATTCAGAAGTCATCGTTGAACTCCCACATGCATAAACATAGGCGTCATGTAGACATTCTCAAAAAATAACTGAATTTGGTGAGGTATATATCAATTATCCAAGGGTTTTCTTAATAACAGTTTTTTGTTCCTCAAAGGAGTCAAGTGTGTTTTTTATATATATATATATATATATATATATATATATATATATATATATATATATATATATATATATATATATATGAAGAGGTGCCTTTTATTAATTTATAGTGTTATTTGTTACTTCTGAGGTTAACATGGCAAGTTTTCAAGAAATGTGCTCATTTAGTTACAGTAATTGGATTTAATGGTTAGATAAATGTAGATTTTAAAAAGCTGTACTGTACCCATTGTGAATGCTGCATGTTAGTTATAGTTTAGTTTTCTGAACTGTGAGTATTTAGTTGCAAAGCATACACCCTTAATTGTAAGAGATTTAGAATTCATTATTCCATGACTTGCCTGATTTTAGTGTATTTTGATTATTTCATCCTGCAGCATTTAAAAAAAAAAAAAAAGAGTTGAAGGAACTTGTGTTTAAGTCACCTTTTATTTCTTTGTGAGATATAAAAAAAGAGTAAGATCACAAACCTCCTCCTCAGGTGGATCGAGAGATGGTTAATAATCAGTGGACTGCCGATGGGAGGAGATCAACAGAGGAAAGCCTGAGAGGGGATGCTGCTGCTGTCTCATCTGCTGCTGCATCTAGTAAACTGCATCAGTGTCCACATTGCTCTTACAGCACTCCAGATTCCAATAGGCTGAAGAGGCACACTTTGAAACACACAGGCGAAAGGCCCTTCTCTTGCCCATATTGCTCTTACCGGGCAGCCCGCAAGGAAGTTCTGAAAGATCATATCAACGGCCACACTGGAGAACGACCCCATGGGTGCCCTTACTGCCCGTACACGGCTGCCAGACGAAGCAATCTAGTTGTTCATATTCGCATGCACACAGGGGAGAAACCATATTCTTGCACATACTGTTCTTACCAAACTACGCGGAAATCTACTCTAAATGCTCACTTGCAGATTCACAAAAATGCCAGTTAAATACATGATAGTGCTCTATGATGGAATAGTCTTTTACTCAAAACCTGTAGGTGTTATAGATTTCTCAAGAATATTTTTTTCTAGTGGTAGGAAATAGCAAATTATTTTGATACAGGTCTTTATTGAGTTAGGTACAAAGATGTCAACGTAGGAATTGATTAGCTCCTTGTTGTTTGGTGTTTAATATGAAAGTTTTGCTTAAAGGACTCATTCCCAATTATGATCTCATTAATGATGTAGCATGTAGTGGATGTTATAAGTCAATAGTTTTCTTGGTCACAGCGAATTTGTATAGGAAGTTAACTAATAATTAGTACCTGTATTGTATTATTAACTAAATAAAGACATACTTCATAATGCTGACACAAAAATATGATATTGTGATAGATAGTTGTGTATTGTCACAAATTTGAATGCTATTATGTTTAAGCTTGGCTAACAGTAGATTAAAGGTCTAAATCAAATTTCTTGTTTTGTTTTGAACAGAACCTTGTTTTTGTTCTTATGAAACCCCAAAAATCATAATTTTTTTTTTTTTTTTTTTTTTTTTTTCATATAACTATAATAATTACAGTCGCTGTATAACTGTAACAACTTGAAACATGAGTAAAGTTTCTCTCACTGAAGACTTAGGGTTCCTTTTTTTTTTTTTTATGGTCATGAAGTCTTGTGAAGTAGTATGATAAGAGACTTTTAAGGTTGCAGACTTTCTGATCAGTGAATTTTGTGTGTCTGAATGTTGCTTTCAGAATATTATTGGTTATTCTTGTTGATGCATGATGAAAAGGGTGCTTCATTTCACACTAGCCCTTCGTTGTGGATAAATTCCTTTATAATACAGAATATAATTACACTTTTTTTTTTATATTTACAATGAGGTTTAGCTTCTATTATGGTTGCTTTTTGGAGGATAGGATTTAATATTGCCAGTGGTGAGATACTTATTACTGCAATAACTTTCCAGTGGTCAGATACTTATTACTGTAATAACTTTTACATTAACAGCTTTCATCAGTGACATTTTTTAAATGCAGTATTGCAGTGTAACGGGTTCCGTAAAGAAAATACTATCCTCACTTAATGCATTATCATCATCATTATCCATGCATTTGCAGAACTGTTATTACAATAAAAAAAAGTATAAATACAGCTCTATGTACACCATCTTTGCATTTGCTCAGTTGATGTAAATATGAAAAGTTACTGGTTGTTGTAAGCATTCAAAAAGTTTTAACATACTTGGGGTTGCTTAAATTAATGTGTTCACAGTATGTATAATGAAAGCATAAAGGGTGTCACAATTATTTTATATGGTCACTTTGCTTATACAGTATAGACTTTAGCCAGGTAACTCACACAGATGAATGAGCATAAAGGGGGTTTAGGGGAAGTAATGAAATTTATTAAGGAAAAATAAACCATTGAAAGTATTGTTTTGAGATTCCAGTGATGTCATCTGTAGCAGTTAAAAAAAATTAACCATATTTTGGCACCAGGTAATATTGGGATGGTGTCAGAAGAGTGTGTGGATGGGCTAACTATCTCCCATACAAGGAGAGGCTGTGTAAAGGGAAACAGATAATTATATTTGGTTTTGCCTAGTTTTCCTAATTCTCCATAGGTTTTTAAACTCAGTAACTCATAACTAGCAGTAATATAGATATATCATAAGGAAAAGACATTTACTTTACTGTACTTTTCTATGATGCAAAAAGAATGTTTAAATCTGTGTTATGTTTTGTATTATTAATTTATGATAAAGTTTCTGTTCTCAGATAACTTTAGCACATCATCCTGACTATGTATAGTGTAATTAAGCATTTTAAAAAGTATATGACCTAGATGGAATATGATTATTTGGGTTCAAAATGCCACCAAAATCAGCATTCCATCATGGAAAGCAAATTTACACCAAGCAGTAAAAAATTGAATATTAAGCTCATAAACAGTAAGCCAGAATATAAAAATAATTAAGCAAGATAAAAGACCTGAGTGCTTTCTTGCATGCTTCAATGATGAACTAAATAATAGATCAGTTTAACACAACCACTGATTTACATCCCTCAGTTATCAAGGGCCCAGGGCCAAAGTTTTGTTTTCCAGTGCCAGGTGATAATTCAAGCAAGTCAGAGTCTCATGTGTCTAAAAAGACCAGAGGGAATTGGATGGAAGGTTGTGGAGGTGGGACTGAAAGGAGATGGCAGAATAGTCACCCCCGGTTTTTGCAGTCGATGTGTACCACTACCCCCCGCAAATAGCTAAAATCCATGAATACTTAAAACTCCTCTAAAAACATTTAGAACTGCCAATTTTGATACTTCAAAACACCAAAAAACCCTCTAAAAATGCTTATACCTGAATATTGTAATATTTTGACCACATGATATGAAAATACAGTAATTTGTGAATATTTCTGTATGAAAAATACAGCGAATAGGCGAATTTTCCACAAATAATGTGTATACATTTTCCAATGAGAAATCCGCGAATTGCAAGACTGCGAATAGTGGGGGTCGACTATACCTTTATTAGTGTCAAAACTGCCCTGTGCAAGGTGCAGTGTACCGTAAGGACATGAGGTATTCAAAATGAACAAATATTTATTCATTCTGAATGTCTCGTGTCCTTATGGCACAAAGCCGAAAAGGTCACTGACTTGCAAAATAAGTGTCAACAGAATAGACGGGTAATTTGTAAGAAAAGAGAGAACAGAATAAAGAAAATAATGCATACAGGCTACTAAGCAACAAAAACATATGCATAACCAAAAACAACAAACCATGTAGAAAAACCATGGGAGTGGTGCAAAGTGTTTTACAGTTGTGTTAACTCTTCTCTGAAACTTATGAGCGTTCACTTCAACAATACTGCCATGAAAACCATTCTCCACTTTTACTGTGAAGGGTATGAAAGATGGGTGGCACTACAACAAAATGTGGATGCTAATGCCCTACAAAACAAGAAGTATACAGGCAGTCCCCGGTTATCAGTGGCCTCGGGTATCGGCAATCCAGTTTTACGGGTCTTGTCTAGCGACGACAATAACTGGATTTTGTAACGATAACTGGATTTTTGGCACCGATATGAGCCGATATCCAAAGGTTGGCGCTGATACCCACCTAACAGAGGGGCCAATCCCCACTTATCAGCGTTGATATTCATTGACTTCCAGTTATTGGCAATTTTCAGTCATCGTTACGCCATCGGGAACGGAACCCCCGCCGATGACCGGGGACTGCCTGTTCACTAGTTCTAGAAGTGCAGGAGTTAAAATCACCAGTGCCAGTTCCCTGTTGAAATGTTTCTTAGAGGGTAGTCTGTGACCATCTCTTGGAGAAAGCTTAACCATAATTATCAATGTTGGGAGCCAAAGGACACAGCCTCTTGAAAGAAAGTGACAGTAAACCCCCTGTATTCACGGAATTCTCTGTGGAATGTATCTACCCATTATTTGCGGAAATTTTGCCCATTCACGGTATTTTTCACTGAGAAATATTAACTAATTACTGTACTTTCATTTCATTTTCATGACTAGATGCACATTTGTGATAAAACTATTAAAATACTCAGGTATAAGCATTTTTTTTTTTTTTTTTTTTTTTTTTTTATGTGTGTTCCACAAACCCCGCGAATACAGGGGTTTGCTGTACTGGGAACTCATTGAAACCCAAGTAACGTGCATCCAGCAATCTTAGAACAAAAGAATTATGTTTTCTTGCAGTATGTAAGACATTCATTACAACCCTGTTGATCACATATTGCAGTTTTGCAGTGCAATGAAGTTGGTTGCACCAACTTGTTCCTATAAAATCCAGATGCCCCACTGCAAATTCCCACCCTTCTTATGATGTTACAGCTATTAGTCATTCTTCCATGTGACTCTATGAAATAAACAAGCAGGTGTGTCACTTCCAAGGTTGAACTGCCAGGTGATTTATACTATTGGGCCTTTATATTTTCATCACTCATTTAATTCTTTTTAGGTATTTTTCTTGGTTCCACTTTGTTTTGCTGAATTTACTACAGTTTTGTGCCTCGGGAATTCTGCACTTTTTTCCTTCTTCACATTACAGGCAGTCCCCGGTTGACAGTGGGGGTTGCGTTCTCGGCCAAGCGCCTCTAACCAAAAATCATCAATAATAGCACTGATAAACCTCTTAATGGCACTGTTAACTAGTTATTGGCGCTGATGGACCACTTACCAACGCCAATAAACCGCTTACTGGTGCTGAAAATTGCTTACTGGCACAAAAATCTGGTTGACGATATCGCTAGCCAAGCGCCGTTAACCGATGCTGCCGGTAAGCGGGAACTGCCAGCACTATGTTTTCCAACTTTTCCATGTTTTTGGGTACTAGAATGTACAAGTAGTTTTCTCAGAGCAGCTGTGAAATATATGCACTGGTTGAAATTCTGACTTCCAATAACCCTACCCTCTTTAAACCTCCATGATGCCACCAAAAAACTTTGGGTTCCATTCAGTTTTGTTTACTGCACTCACAGGGATAGAAAAGGTAGTACAGGCAGTCCCTGGTTATCAGTAGGGTTCCGTTCTGAGGGTGTGATGAAAACCGAAAATCGGCAATTATCTGGGCTTATCAGCGTCGAAAAGTGCCGATTTTCAGTTATCGGCGCCTCTGTTAGGTATGTATTGGCGCCAGTACCCAATTATTGGCACCAATAAGTGGAAATTGATGAATTTTGGAGCCAAAAATTTATGATTTTTGGCGCTAGACAAGCACCATAAAACCGGATTGCCATTAACCAGGGACTGCCTGTAAGGAGAAAGTAGATGGGGCCCGGATGAAACAAAGATCGCTAGGCTACTGGTTGATAAAACTATCCCATTAGAAGAGACCAAACTTATGGTGAATGGTGACCATATAAAGTCTGCACTACGTATTCTTCTTTATTGCCTATGTTTCCACTGGGAACTAACAAAGAAAACATAGGTTTTGAAAAGATGTGGTTGTAGAATAATAAGGTTCATAAAGTGGAAGGCATACGTGAAAACATTTATGATGAGGATAATGTGGTAACATGTAGGCATTTGTACTGAGGGTACTGCTTTGATACCAGCACTCTTCACCTCATTTCTCAGAATTGTACAGAATGGTCTGTTACTGGAACTCCATTAGGGGAAGTGTTTTGTGATATTGGACATGTGATCTGATAGCCAAGGTGCAACTCTTAGATATGGAAGATAGGAATGCCAGCTGTTAGGTAGTTTGAGAAAATTAAAATACTTTAATGTGTAAAGTTATATCTTTGTTGAGAATATATAAGTAAAATCTTTGTTGGTTTTGTCTTTGCAATGGTTATGTATATCCAGAGAGTGTAAATATTACTACAGGACTAAATTGGAATTAGGAAAATACATAATGGGAGTGGACTTATATCGTACTTAGGGAAAGGAAATAATAACAGAGTGGGACTAACAGAAAACCAAAAATTAAGATAGAGCTAGATCTTAAAATGTTAACAATTAAACTATTTAATCAAAATATACTTGCTCTTATTTTGAGGTACAAAACTATTGTGCTTCTTTGCAACATATATGGGCATTACACCCTTTGGAGTGTCAAGAATGTTTACTTAGTGGTCAGGTGAACTGCTAACAGTAGTATAATAAGAAAATGGCAGTACAAACATACATAATTCCTCAAAGTACTATATCTTTACTATTTTTTCTAGTGCAGAGAAACCTAAACTTACTTTTATATGAAAAGGGGTATTTTATTTTGTCTTCACATAATTAATGTTCATAATCACATGCGCTTGTGGTTGGTGAACGGCTTGGTTGTGCGAAGTTTTGCGTTTACTCTTCATTAGTAGAATCGTAACATTTGGGTTATTATAAACTTATACATCACAAAATATAAACTGCTCATCCTGAAGTTGTGTATTCAACTCTTGAAGGAAAAGCTAGAGCCTGCTCCAAGCAAGCTTTATTGTTCAATATATTGATTAAAATGAGTGTGAGGTTCCACCTGTACTGTATTCCATTCTTATAGGATTGGAGTTTCCTGAAATTCTGGTACTGTAGTTTGTTTAGTTTCAGTTAACTTTCGATTTTAAGCTTCATGTAGCTTTGAATTTTTCCAGTAAAATTCAGCCTCCTCTGCAGGTGATGCAGTCTGCTGAAGGCATGTTATCAGCGCAAGGGAGGCCACGGGATGGAATCAGCGCCAACATAGTTCGGCAGTACCCACTGTATGTACGTGACCAGGCAGTGGACAGTACAATGAGAACAAAACTGGAAAAGCGGTTTTCTTGTAGATTTTGCTCCTATAAGACAGTTGCAAGAGGCTTGCTTGAAAATCACATCCGCACTCACACAGGCGAAAGGCCTTATGCTTGTTCGTATTGCCCCTATACGTCAACACAAAAAACAAATCTGACTCGGCACATTAGAAAACACACTGGGGAGAAGCCGTATAAGTGCTCACTTTGCCCGTTTCAAGCTGCTCATAAGATAGCATTGCAGAAACATACGTTGACCCATGACAGATTGAGTACATCTAGCAGCACAAGTCCTTGGCGATTTGGTAACCAGTAAGTCGCCAAAGGAATACTGACGTGCAGGTAATGTCATTATCGTTGCAATTTTATCAGATAGTAAATTATGGGGAGGTCTGTGGGTTGGCCTTTACGTTTTTAATGTGCATGTTTTTTGGCATTGGAGAAGTTCAAAATTTTTTCTTCAGTTACATGGCTGTCCTAGGTTAGTGTACTGTACACAACCCAATAGGTCCATGTGAAGTAAGCATAAAGAATTCATTCATGAGCACATTACTAAAGGCAAGATGTGTTGAACAGTTTCTGTACTTGTATCAGATTCTGTTCCAGAATTGAAATTAACTATCTTGCAGTTTATACTTTTTTTTTTTTTACGTATCCACAGTATCTCTCTCTCTCTCTCTCTCTCTCTCTCTCTCTCTCTCTCTCTCTCTCTCTCTCTCTCTCTCTCTCTCTCTCTCTCTCTCTCAGGGCATAGTAAGGGAATATAAGTGGAGGGAGTCAGATTATTACAATGAGGTCATTGTCAAAACATTTGGAGGGAAATTTTACTTTCTTATCAAAGATGAGTACATAAAATGTGGGAGAAAGTTTGCTTTCAATTATTATAAACCTGTTACTGTAATAATTGTGCAGTGTTGTAAACCTGTTCATGGTGCAAACTATGATATTTATTTATTATTAATAGCGAAAGGAAGTGCATGACAAACAGAAAAGATGTCGTAGAATAGATTGTAGGCCTGTTGAGTGAGTGCTGTGAATTTGATGGTGAAACTTTGTTTGCATTTGTATTTAGCATTTCAAAGGGCTGTGGCTACTGTCAGTAAAATTCAGCCTTCTCTGCAGGTGTTGCAGCCGGCTGAAGGCATGTTATGGGCTCCAAGAAACCAAGAAGGAAAGAGCGGCATTTCAACGCACCTGTATCCACGCTCCTCACTGACTCACCTTGGGAATAATTCCTTAAGAAAAGAAAAAGTTGAAAAACTTTTTGCGTGTACATATTGTTCCTATAAAACCATCAGGAGGGGTTTGTTGGAAAACCACATCCGTACTCACACTGGAGAGCGACCTTATGCTTGCCAGTATTGCCCTTACACTGCTACTCAGAAAACGAACTTAACGTCTCACATAAGAACGCATACTGGAGAGAAGCCTTTCCAGTGCCCCTATTGTTCGTATCGAGCAGCAAAGAAGAGTAATTTAAAAGACCATCTTCATCAACACACTGGTGGTGAATACATTGCTCGTGAGAAGACGACTTGAAGTGTATAACATTGCTGGTGTCCCCCAAAATTGAAATTTGTTTGGAAGAAGTATTTTTCTCTAACATTTGTTTTGGGAAAGGAAAATCACCATATTAATTCAGCAGAACTTTGTTAAAAATATAACTGTGCGTCAAAAATAAACTTTATTTGAGAAACAGCTGATTTTGAAATTGACTTATTTGTCCCTATTTTTGTGAGTGAAAGCCTATCTTTTGACTGTTAAGAAAACAATATGTATTTCCAGTTTATGAACTTTGTTCATTAAATCTAAAGAACCAGGTTTTGGGCAGCTATGAATGATATTTTGTGGCTTTTGAAGTGTTGAGTTCATTATTTTGTTAGATAAGATAGCAACATCATGTGTTACAATTAAGTAAGACTCGACCTCCTCAACAGGTGATGCAGGAGGCAGATATGAGGACCAATGATGGAGGTGGAGAAGGGAAAGACAGAAGAAACTATGGACAAAACATAGGATTCTTCGAACTGGGCATCAGGATACACCAGTGCCCATACTGCTCGTATAACACGACGATGCTGCAAAACCTCAAGAGGCACTTCTTGAGGCATACTGGAGAGAAACCCTTCACATGTCCTTACTGCCCTTACAAGTCAACCCAGAAGGTTCACGTTGATACGCACATGAGAACTCATACAGGGGAGAGACCCTACAGTTGCCCTCATTGTCCTGCTCAGTTCAAAACGGGTGCCAACATGAAAAGACATTTAAAAAATCACAAACTTCATCAGTAGCATGTAAAGCAAAAACATTTTTTAGGTGGTAAAATAAAATGAGAATGAATTTTTTAAAAGATTATGTAAAAAAAAGTACAGTAATACTGTACAGTTTCATTGCAGCAATATGAAAGATAGCATCCTGTATTCATTTTGATATGCTATGCATTGTACAGATGAAGAAATTTAGAATATAAATGGAAAAACATTTGTTGTTTACAAATAACCTTAATATTTCATGTGTAATTTTTGCCACATTATGTATATTTTCAAGATTTATACTCATAAATAGCAAACTGGTATGTTTTATTTATCTGTAAGCAGTATTTTAAATCTAGCTGAAAACCATTATGCACAGTCAACAAAATATAAACCAAAGAGGGCTCAAAATGGAAATTAGCTTGCAGAGAGAGGCAAGTTTCAGGAAAAGGTGGTAACTCAATAAAGAAAGAATGAATATGTTTCTTGCTTAAGGATGTAGAGATCAGAAGATACCAGAACTGCAATAGGCAAACTATTCCACAATTTAGTTGTAGCCACGATGAAACTCCATGCAAGCTGAGTAGTACTAAACCATGTGCTACAAAGCGATATATTGCTTGTAGCTGCAGCCTGCCTAGTGTTGCAAGCAAAAACAGCTAGGTCAGGTGAAGAAGAATTCAGAGGATGTTTATTATTGCAGTAGATTTTAAGCATCAGACATACTGAACTCACTCACATCTATGCCTCAAGTCAACATTAAGAGCTGGCAAAATAAACTTGACAGATGAAGTAACCCTATCCAAGAGTTTGAGTTGAGAGTGAACACCTCAAGACCACACGGGAAAACAGTACTCTAAACAAGGAAGGAGAAATGGGTTAAAACACATAGATATATCATCATGAACCATTGAAAACATTTCGGCAAGATACCAACTTTTTGAGAACACAGGTAGCTTTATTATTTATAACCTTCTCAAAGTCACTTTCTTTTCAAAAGTTGCACCTAAAATCTTAAAAGTCACTGGCATTTAATTCTGAACCATTTAAATGTAAATGCAAAAGAGTTCTGGATCGACAAAACTATCACACTAGAAGGGTAAAGCTTCATGCACCAAAGTCTAGTCCACTCATGAATATGTGCCATGAAGATTTCCAACACTTGCTAGTTTAGTTGGCTGCAAAATTGTTAACCGCATTTTCAGACTTGTAATCATAATAAAGTACAAAAGAATCGTGCAAACAGAGTTTAGTATTAATGCGTTACACTTATTACAGTTAATAGATTTTATAATTTTTAATAGTACTATACCTAACCAACCACAGCTACACAGTATATATTACACTTATTTTATTATTAGGAACAAACTGCAACTGTTGTAGTACCAATTTAATACATAACAGTTTTTATAAACAGGTGTGTAGTACAGTATTGTAAAAAGACATCCTTTACATTCTGCAGTGTGCAAAAAGAGAAAAGTAGTATATGTACTTTATTGTACTGGAGTATATATATGGGAAATTGGTGTGAAATACTGTTAAATCCTGTAAAAGAGTACCAAATTCTTAGCTCACAAATTATTCTATTATTCTCTATTTTCATCTGATATTTGGGTAGCCTGTTACGTACTCTATTGACCCCTTTTGTTTTGCTGTATAATATAACCATATCTTTTCTTTTCTTTTGAAAAATATACAGTAAAGTGGGCCCCTACTTTTTCACTGGTTCAGTTATTCATGGGGTTTTCTGTGGGAAATATTTTTCTTTGGTAGTTCGTGGATTTTTTGTCGAGAAATATTCACTAATTACCTTATTTTCATGTTATTTTTGTGACTACATACATTTTTATGATAAAATGATTTATAAATTTTTAAATATTAACCCTTAAACGCCGAGCCTCTATTTACAAAAACGTCTCCTGTATGCGGCGTTCGGGAGTTAAGCGCGAAGCGGAAAAATTTTTTTCAAAAATCACAGCACACTTAGTTTTTAAGATTAAGAGTTCATTTTTGGCTCCTTTTTGTCATTGCCTGAAGTTTAGTATGCAACCATCAGAAATGAAAAAATATCATTATCATATATAAATATTGAAATATATGACCGCCAAAAAAATTTTTCATATATAATTTTATACAAATCGCTGTGAGCAAAACGTTAAAAGCTAAGGGATTTTTTTCTTTGTATTGTACACTAAATTGCGATGATTTTGGTATATAACAATTTGTAAAACGATCAAAGCAACACAGAGAAAATATTATCACAATATGATGCATGAATCCAATACGGGCGTAAATATTTTTTTTTTTTTTTAATTCACCATAAATCGAAATATTCTGCTAGAGACTTCCCGTTTGTTGAAAAATGAAGCTAATTGATTGAATATTACTAGACTGTAAGTGTTTTAGCTTACAATTGCAGTTTTCAACCATTTTCGTGTGATGAAATATTTCAAAACTGATAAAGCTACAACCATTATTTTCTGTTGAAGGTTGAAATTTTTTGGCAGTAATATCGTGATTTATGTGAAATATTTCAAAAGTGATAAAAGCTACAACCATGAATTATTGACTTCCAATTTATTGCTGTTATATTCTACATGAAATTAGCACATTTTTCATATATAAAAGTTGACGTAACAACTAATATCAAAAAAGCGATGCAAACATGAAATTGCACGATTTTCAGCGTGTAACGACTAATGTAAAAAGCAAAATTTCTGAGATGTTGCCGAGTTGCATCGCGCAGACGTAAGGAAAAGTTTTTTTTTTTTTTTTTTTTTTTTTTTTTTTTTTTTTCAGAAATTCACCCATAAATCGAAATATTGTGCTAGAGACTTCCAGTTTTGTTGCAAAATGAAGGTACATGATTGAATATTACTAGAATGTAAGATTTTTAGCTTATAATTTGCGTTTTTACCATTTTGGTCGAGTTAAAGTTGACCGAAGGCTTGAAATTTTGGCAGTTATCGTGATTTATATGAAAATATTTCAAAACTGATAAAAACTACAACCATGAGTTATTTTCTGTTGTATTCTACATGAAATTGCACACATTTCCTTATATAAAACTTTATGTAATGACTAATATAAAATGGTGCAAACATTACGACAAAAAATGAAAGAATTTCTGGCGAGACGTAAGGGAAAAAGTTTTTTAAAAATTCATCATAAATGGAAATATTGTGCTAAGGACTTCAATTTGTTGCAAAATGAAGGTAAATGATTGAATATTACTAGAATGTAAGAGTTTTAGCTTACAATTGCATTTTTTCAACCATTTCGGTTTGAGTCAAAATTGACTGAAGGTTGAAATTTTGGCAGTTATTGAGATTTATATGAAAATATTTCCAAACTGATAAAAGCTACAACCATGGGTTGTATTTTGTTGTATTTACATGAAATTGCGCACATTTTCATATATAAAACTTTTACGTAATGGCTAATATAAAACAGTGCAAAAATTACAACAAAATGAAAAGAATTTCTGGAAATTTTCGGCTGAGTTTAGCATGTGGACGTAAAAAAGTTTTTTCAAAAATTCACCATAAATCAAAATATTGTGCTAGAGACTTCCAATTTGTTGCAAAATGAAGGTAAATGATTGAATATTACTAGAATGTAAGAGTTTTAGCTTACAATTGCGTTTTAAACCATTTTGGTGAAGTCAAAGATTGACCAAAGGTTGAAATTTTTGTAGTCGAACGTGACGATGTCGTCCACTTGGCACCCAACAGACAATTTTAGTCACGCATGTAATACGTCAGTAGGCGTTTAAGGGTTAATATTAATGTAAACAGCAAAATAATTTTTTTTTTTTTTCAGTGCATATTGAATATTTAGGTACAGTACCATATGAATTCTTAGTGTTTCCCTTATGGACTGTCAAAGAAAAAGGGACAGCTTCAATACTGCATGAGAGAAAATGGCTCTGCCTGAATTTAGGGGTACAGTGTTCCCCTGTTTTTACACATTTCCACGTTTCATTTTGTTGCAAATTTTTGTGGAACACATTATTCACTAGACTTGGGAAATTTCACCAATTCACACATTTTTTCATTGAGCAATATTCACTACTGTACAGTAAACCCCCGTCTTCACGGACTCACCTATTCGCGGATTTCTCTATGGAACATATATACGCAATATTCGCTGAAATTCGCCCATTCACGGTATTTTTCAGAGAAATATTCACTAATTGCTGTATTTTCATCTCATTTTCATGACTAAATGTACTTTTTATGATAAAACTATTAAAATACTCAGGTGATGCTCGAGTTACGATAATTCGATTTTGCAATGGGGTAAGCAATCAATGCAGATACAACAATATTTATAAAATATTTTTAAATTTTGTGCGGGTGCAGGCAACAGCATAATGAGGCAGTGAGAGAGACCAAATTACAATAGACAGCTTTTCCTCCATCTCTTTATCCCATCTTATAGTTAAAAAAGTAAAAGAGAATGATAGAAGTATTGTTACTAACGTTAACGTTATACTCTTGCGTAAATGCGCACAGCCATAGACAGCCTACTGGGAAACTGTTGCTTTGCTTATAACCGAATCGGATAACAACAGCTGTTTACCTGGTATTTCAACCATCGTACAGTAATAAACAATTAATGTAGGTTATAGCACAAATGACGTTAAGTAGAATAGGACTGATATATTTTTACATTATACCCTTATTTGGTATGGATAAAAGATCAAGGAATTATACTGCTAAATTTAAGCTGCAAGTTGTTGCTGAAGCTGAGATAACAATGTTCAAGATGCTAATGACTATACTGTAAAGTATCGTGCATCGGCAACATGGATGAAACTCGACTGTAATTAAAATTGGAGAGGTATTTTAATCAGAACTACTGGGCATGAAAAAACACATTACAGTATTGCTATTTTTACGCCGATAAATGATAAATACATTAAGCTCATATTATGATGAAATCAAGTGAAAAAAGCAAACAGAATCTTGAATTTTTTTTTTATTACACAAAACAAATGCCCCCAAACAGCCTTCGTCATCTATTAATGAAAATAATAGATAAATTAATTTCACAACGAGACGTATTTTAGTTATATTTCGACTTAAAAACACATTGTATAACGAAAAATAACCTTGCCCCATATAAATAAAGTATCTAGAGATTCATTTACGCTAACTAGAAGTGAGTAAAAGCTCTCTGAACTGAGTTAAATACGGCGAAATAAACACCACATAAACGATTTCCAAACGAAAACATTGATCGCTATGATCACAATTTATAATACAAAAGCAATATAAGAATAATACAATATTATTTTATACAGTGAATTAAGGCATAACATTTTAAAAGATCCATGGAAACGATGCAAATTCATTATGTTGACGTTTGTATAGTACGATATGTGAATATAGAGTACAGTATAAAGTTAAGTATACCTTAGTTTAACCAGACCACTGAGCTGATTAACAGCTCTCCTAGGGCTGGCCTAGATTTATTTTATGTGGCTAAGAACAAGTGGGTTACCTAGCAACGGACCTACAGCTTATTGTGGAATCCCAACCATTATACCGAGAAATGAATTTCTATCACCAGAAATAAATTCCTCTAATTCTTCATTGGCTGGCTGGAGATTTGAACTCGGGCCCTGCACTGTGCTAGCCGAGAACGGTACCGATCAATCCAACAAGGAAGTAGAGTACAGTAGGCTACACTACCACATATGTATACAATATACCATAGTGTAGGCTAAGCTAATTCTTGTTTGTTATTCAATTTCTCTTTGTATTGAATTACCATAAGTCACTTTGCATGAACCTCCAGAATTAGCTGATATTAATAATTACTATACCGTGTGTGTATAGGGTATACTTTATAGTGTAGGCTAGGCTACCATATATGAATACATGGTACCGAATACCCTAGTGTAGGCTAGGCAAGTGTTTTTAGAAGGGTTCTAGGTACTCGCAGGTTTCAGCTATTCGTAGAGGCATGTGGTACGCATCCCCTCATAAATACGGGGTTTTACTGTATTTTCATTTTATTTTCATGACAATTTTTATAATAAATGATTTACCAATTTTCAGATGTTAATATTAATGTAAACATGGCAAAATATCTATAAAATTTTTAGTACAAATTAAATAAGTCTGTAATACAAATCATAAATTTGTTAAGCTCATTCTGGGGCCCACCCCAGAATGGCATATGGGCCCTATAGTGAGCTTTAGTGTACGATTCTCTCTCTCTCTCTCTCTCTCTCTCTCTCTCTCTCTCTCTCTCTCTCTCTCTCTCTCTCTCTCTCTCAAGGGTATTGTAAGATGTATTTGAAAGTATATTACTGTACTATAAAGTGTTTTTATATTATAGAGCATAATGTACAGTATCTGAAATATGTGTTAAATATTTTCATTTTATTTCCCAGTCTGCTTTTATTGAAATGCAAAAACTTGTAATTATGCATGGAAAATCTGAAAAAAATAAATGACAAAGTAACATCACGTTTATCTATAAAACTATACAGTACAAAACAAACAAACATACATGCATAAAAAATCAATCTCTCATATCTCAGAGAGAGAGAGAGAGAGAACTTTGGTGTTGATGCATTGAAGCACAGTAACCTGATTGGGACGAGACTTCACAATGGCTGGGAGGAGAGTAAGAATGTTGAGTGTTGCCTATGTATGAAATATGGATTTTAAATATTTTTATGGTGATTAGAGATGAAACATCAACAGTGATAGAATATTCTCTTGTGTACTGTTATAATGTGTGTGATAATCATAGTCAACTAAACTTGTACTGTAATGAAATATGGTACAGTAAATCAGAACAAAACAAAATATATGGCAACACTACAAGCAGTCCCCGATTATCGGCGGGGTTCCGTTTCTGAAGGTGTGATGATGACCAGAAACCGCTGATTTTCAGGGGTTATTGGCGCCGAAAAGCGCAGATTTTCGGTTATCGGCGCCTCTGTTAGGTATGTATCGGTGCCAGTACCCAATTATCGGTACTGATAAGCGGAAATTGGCGATTCTCGGCGCCGAAAATTGCCGATTCTTGTCGCTAGACAAGCGCCATAAAACCGGATCGCTGTTAACCGAGCCCACCGTTAACCAGGGACTGCCTGTACCTCCGTGAACTTGCTGGATTTGTATATTTTCATGGTTTTTTATGATTACATATAAAATTTGGATTTTAAATATTTTTGTGGTGATTAGATCAATACAGTATAAAAGATTCTGTAAGTGAGATAACGTGGTATTCATATTTTCAGGGTCTTCTCAATAAAGTATATGTATACTGAGAGAAAGAGAAAGAATGAAGGCACAAGAATTTTTTTATAAATTTATTGGAGATGGTGAAGACTAACCACAACATGACATAAACCAAGAACTTACTTTAGTAAATTATTTCTTTTATCATAAATGTATTTGTACATAATCATGAAAATACTAACATGATGTAACAAACCTAGCGTCTCAACAGTAGTTCTATCTTAAAATATGTACTAGTACAGTAAATATAATTTCAAAATCATCTGAATACATCAATATACGTAAAGTGTAAGCCCAGTGCATTACAGAATATGCAAAGTTACGTAAGCCAAAGAAAACGTGCATGTCTGAATGACAGGGAATACTTAAGAGTAACAGTTGTAGGCTGATACTTAATTTTGCAGCTTGACTTTGAAATGACATGATGGTGTTCTGGGACGATAGTTTTTGTTTGAACTGTCAATTTTTTGGCGATGAACTGTTAAAATAGGCAGTTAATAAGCGTTTTAGGGGCGTATATAGCCTACTTAAGAGTAGTAATAGGAGAGTACTGTAATGTAAGGTTACTTTGGGTGTTTTGGGATGGCGGTTTGGGGTGTATTTTTGGTTGAAATGATATTAAATTGTTTTAGTATGATAATTTTAAGGTATATATATATATATATATATATATATATATATATATATATATATATATATATATATTCTATATATCAAATTAAGCAGTGAAATGTTAAAATAGGCAGTTATAAGCATTTTTAGTAGGGATTTTTTTATTTCCTCGGTAGGTTCTGGAACCTATCGCCGTGTGAAATCGGGGGAGCACTGCAACTTTATTAGTTTTCACACACAGCTGGAAGCCATACATTTTTAAGGGTAATGTTGTAAGATGACTTTGATATGATATTAAAATATTATGATGGTAGTTTAAGATATATTTGGTGTTACAACTATTAAATACAGTTACAGTATAAGCATTTTGAGAGGGGGTTTCCAATGTATCACGGATTTTTGGTATTCGTGGGTGGTTGTGGCACCTAACCCCCGCGAATACGAGGGGTTGACTGTATAAGGGTTTAGTGCCCTTATTCTCTCCCAGTAATTCACTTTGCCCATTTCCTATTATGTCCCTTGCTAATAATAATATGTGGCCCATTCTGAATTGTTAGGGAATTTTTTTTCTTGCGGGTGAGTTCTGCTGATGTCAATGTTCTACATATACATTTTTTGTATAACCTTTAACCCATCTTTGTTTCGAGGTTGGCTGCACATTTCTTGGGCTCCAGCTGGCGCTAGAGAATTTTTCTCC
The DNA here is from genome assembly GCF_040412425.1 of Macrobrachium rosenbergii. Classification (NCBI taxonomy): domain Eukaryota; kingdom Metazoa; phylum Arthropoda; class Malacostraca; order Decapoda; family Palaemonidae; genus Macrobrachium; species Macrobrachium rosenbergii. The sequence goes on from NC_089753.1 coordinate 21,995,999, forward strand.
TATGCTAAGAATGCAGGTTTGTTAGTTATGAAAAATACAAATTGATTTAAAATTTGTCAGCTTAGGAAGACTCCTCTCATTTCTGTCATGGTTCAACCCCAAACGTTGCTTGATCTTGATTCAAATCATCTCTCGTTTTGAAGTATTCAGCTAGCCTTTGAGAAACTTGGTTGCACCAGAAAACAAGTCTTTTCACATATTCACTATGGAGCTTGTAAAGCCTCATCCTCACTGAATTCCAAACATATGGTTTGTCTAGCACCTGCTTATTTTGTTTTTACTCGTGGTTGTCTGAAATTGGCAAGAAATTTCTTCTTCCTCTGAGTGGCACGTGGCTTGGGAAGCACTTTTAAACATACCTAAATACAGTATGTGCATTGTATGTATGTAGAATACAGTAGATCTTCAAGTCCAATAACAGAATGGTGTACCATAGTCCTATATGAGGACAGAAATCATCAGTTCTGGATGAATCTCCCCTAGGTAGATTCTCTGACCTAGCGCCTGTTGGTAAATTTGGAAAAATAAAGATAAGGATTTTGGAACCTCTTAGATAAACATCAGTGATTTATTGAGGAAACTGTTACACCACATGCTAGGAACCAAAACCTGCAAAAGAATGATTAATTGAGAGGTGGATGGGATTGATAGCACACATTAAAAATTGTCTGATGCAGTTTTCCAGAAAAACACAGTATGAGAACTTGATGTAAAGTCCCACTTTTTACTTAAATTCAGTCAGTTAAAATCCTGGAAAATTCTATGTATCTTTATCACAACAAATTAGGAGAAAAATTTACACAAAACAGAAGGATAGCTGAGAAAAAGTGACCTAACAATGTAGAGCTTGGTTAGTTAGGATGTAAACAATAATGTGAAGCCAAACGTAGCATAGATGTGAGGCCTCCATGCCAGGTAGAATGCTACTACACCAGAATAACTGATTGATTATTTAACTTGCACCGAAGATCAAAAGTCATGGACGCAAGACTACTGCATGTACTACGGTAGTTTCCAGATGTAAATCAAGTATACTTTAACTAGGTTTGTGCTGTGCATCACTAGTGAGGGTGACCTTCCTGTGAACCATCCATATGTGAGTTAGATGTTTCACTCAGTCATTTGGTCAGTCTACCTCATAATATTATATAATAACCTCCCTCTTTGAAAAGTCTTTGTACATTGCCCTTAAAGAGAGAAGTTGTTGAACAAATATAGTATAAGAAAAAAACAAAGAATGAATATGGTATAAGAAAAAACAAAGAATCAAATACGGGGAATGACACTGAGGTTGGTTACTGAGAAGGATGAAAGCACTGGAAATACTGTGTCACAATCCTAGAGCAGTGAACGAAGTTGTGGGCTATACCTAGGTTCACAAAAAGTGAGATGTATGCACATACAAATGGGTGGGCACTACTCACTAGAGAACTGTCCTTTTCTCTGTGCATAGAAGTCTGATGAGAGTAGGGGTTTTGGGAAGCAATAGTATGGCATTCATATGATTAATGGGGTTGTGATGCAGCAAACTAAATGGGGGTTGTAGCATGTTGTTAAGCTAGAAAATTTTGTCTAATTATTTTTCCTATTAAAATTATTGATAAGCAAGACATCTTCACTGTCAGTGAACTTGATGATTGCAACACCACTATGCAATATCAAATCAGAGATGCATGCAAGAATTTTTATGCCTTAAAACTACAATTGGGAACTCTTGACCTGAAAGGCAGCCTATTTTGAAACAATTATGGCAAGACATCCATAAATTTCCTTTCAAGTTCAAAACAATAAAAAAGTAATGCTTAGGCACTTTTCAGTATCTGAAAGATATTAGATGACTATAAGCATGTGAGTACAAAATTCAGGGCACTCTTCTGAGATATCTTTTCCACTGAAACTCTTCAATCATGCTTTGGGAATGGGATGGAAGAACACCATGTGGCATGGAGAAGGTCTTCATGTTGTTAGGTTCATGAATGCTGGTAACATACATGCATAAAATCAGTTGCTTTTTATTTCAAGAAAAGTTAAGTTTGTTAAAGCAATTATCAGCACAAGTTAGGCAGGTAATCATTGTCTTAGTGAACTAGTTATTGTGCAGATGAGTTTTAATGTATCATTGTATTACTGTAGTTGCCCTAAATACCACTTGTGATAATATTAAAATTGGTAGCATCACTCTAAAGTGACAGTGATAATATTGCATATCGTAGGTTTTAATAATGGTGAATGAATGATACTTTATAACCTAATTGCTTTGTGTTGGTTTTGTGTCTGTTATGTTTGTGTACATGATTATGATCTGCTTTTGAATGTTATTTTAGAGTTAGGCTTGTGCAGCATAGTTTGAATTTTCTCAGAGATGAATTGAAAATCACTTTACTTGGACCTTTTACTTAAAATAGAGTAGTGTATTGTGTTTTTTAAGGGGAACTGAAGCTTGGATTTACGTTAATTAGATAAGAGTATGAAAGTATTTTCCTTTCATTTTCACTGTAAAGTAAAACCCTGCCTACTCTGCAGGTGGAAGACGTGACAAACATTTCGAGGAGCGGCAGAGGAAGAAGAGTGTCCTTTGGCAATGTTGGCAACCAAGATTCATCATACAAAATCCACCAGTGCCCCTACTGTTCATATGGGAGTCCCCTTTTACCAAACCTGAAGCGTCATATTTTGAAACACACTGGCGAAAAGCCTTTCACTTGCCCTTTCTGTCCTTATAGATCTTCCCAGAAAGTTCACGTCGATGGCCACATACGGACTCATACAGGAGAGAAGCCATATGGCTGTTCTCTGTGTCCCTTACACTTCAGGACATCTACTCATTTAAAAAAGCACATGATGAGTCACAAAATGTGATTCAAAGATACAAGTCATAAGAATGTTATATTATAGGATAGTTTTTATTTGGTGGGATACACTTTTTAAGAACAGTATACCTTCAAGTACAACAATCATCCCAGTTGCAGTCAAAAGTTCTTGAAGCACAGAAGCTATTGCATTAGAATCATGTCACCGTGGATTGGGGAAGGGAGACAGTAAGCAACACTTAGTCATAGCCCAGCCTTTGTAAACTATAGCTGGCATATTACTGTTGATGAATTCTGTTTTAGTGAAAGCTAAAAATTTTGAGAATAAAAAAACACAAAGTACCTGTCTGTATTTTTACGAAAATAATTAATATGGATATAATTTAATGATATAGTAATGGATAATAAACAGTTTAGGGGGTGACTGTAAAAGATGATTATCAATTCAACACACCGATTGCCAAGGATTCACAAGATAAGGTTATGTTCTTGACAGAGATATACAGGGAATGACCTTGATCCACTATGAATTGACATTTGAAAAATGCACAACCCTTAGTCATGCACTGCTGCTGGATGATAACTTTGTCAATTTATGGAAGTAATGTAACTGTTTACTATACCCAAAATGCCTGATAGAAGACATTGTGTAAGGAAGTCAGGTAACTAGTATGTTATTGCAGGATTGTACTTATTTTCCTAACTGTGAAAACCAAGGTAGCTGACGATTGTCATTTTGGATGTATTTCTGAGGTGCTGATTTGTCCAAGTTTTGATAAGTAGTTTGCACAGAGCAACACTTGTAACCCAAGTCTCTTCTGAATAGGGCCAGTTTTGTAATTGTACATCATAAAGGCTGTTGGAGGGCTGTGGTGTTAGTTATGCTAAAATGTATTGTTTGTTCAAGTCCTAGGTTTGTTAATAAAAATACTTGTACTGAAGTAACTTTTTTTTTATTGAACCACGGGTGATTATATAACATACAGTGATGGAAGGTTAATGCAGATGTTTTGGGGTGTAAAGGATGTGGTACACTAGCTGACAGCTCTACAAAGGGAACTGTAAGATACAAGTGTATCATAGCATGTGGAGAAGAAAATATTATTTCTGCTTGAAGCAGAAGTGGTTGACGCATCCATTCCATCCATTTCTATCTACCAGCAAGCTAACAAACCCCCCCACCACTTTCCATCTTCACTTGTAAACATTCAGCAAAAACTCATTGACTTGACAGATGCATGATGAGTGATTGCCATTCGTTATTAGAGCTAAACATGGAGGCCTAAATCACCTTTCAGGTCCTCTTGATTCTTATTTGTTCTGCAGTTGCTTGTTCTGGAAGTTTACCAGGTGCAGAAGTATTTTCTGCTCTCGAGATATGGCTTCATAACCTTTAGTTAATTAGTAAAGTTTATATTGTTAAAATGCTTTAGAATCTTAATCCGGGAAGTTTAGCAATATATTAATCTACTTTGCTGAACTTGGAATATGAGATTTTCTCTGCATCATGCGTAGTATGGAGGGATGATAAGCTAGTTATACTATGGTGGCACAGCCTGTTTTCGTTGGAAGTGCATCTTGGATAGAATGGAAGAAATAGGATAATAAGATAGTGTGAGCATGCTATGAAAATATTGGAAAAGGTGCTGGTGGAGAGGCTGAGAAAAAATGTTCAAATTGATAGTTGTCATTCTGGCTTCTTGGTAGAGCTCAACAACAGAAGCTGCCTTTATAATGAGGTAACTGCATGAGACGTACCTTGCAGAGTAATAGATCTTGAGAAAGCATTGTGGTGCCAAGACAGGCCAAATAGATGGTCATTCATACCGGAATGACTCACTGAGTTCATGATGGTTCTGTACCATTACCATTACATAAAATCTATAGTGAAGACCGGACGGGTGCGCTTGAATAATTTGAGATAAATGGTTGTATCCATCAAGAGCCATGAGATCTTTGCTGGAGGAAGCCGCTGTAAAAAGAAGTGCAGAATTGGAGCTTCCTGAGACATGCTGTCAGTAGATGACCTAGTGTAACAGCAAAATGTAAAGAGAGGTATGCTAACAAAGACTTTCTCATTATTGAGTAAAAGTCAGTAGGGGAAAGAACGTTGGTTTATTTGCTGATGGTTATCAAGATGTTAAACCCCTCACACAAAGAAATTTAGACTGCCCATTCCTTAAAATTTTGTGGAAAAGTAAGGATATCTTAGTTTAACCAGACCACTGAGCTGATTAACAGCTCTCCTAGGGCTGGCCTGAAGGATTAGATTTATTTTACGTGGCTAAGAACCAATTGGTTACCTAGCAACGGGATTTTGTGCACCTTCCCTTAAAAGAAAAAGTGAAAGACGCTGTATTTTATATAATAATTCCTTTTTGAAAGGAGTAAACATAACATTTCACCTTTAGTATCCATTATATACATAGAGCCCCTGTGAACAAATGCCATTTCATCCTTTTCTCAACTGTCTTATTCAAGGTATGTTGGTTATCATTTGGCCCAGTGTGAATTGTCTTCAGTGTGCTTCCTCTTTTTCACCCCTGTTATCCCTTTCCTTGTGGTATCCAGTTGGGTGCATTCTACACCAAATGACTATCTTTCAAAGTCTGTCACATTTCTCCTCTATCTATCTTGGTATTCTAATAAAAGTAATAAAAAAGAGAATACAAAAAAAGGCCATAAACTTTATGAATACTTCTTTTTGTTAGTTTTCGAAAACTATTTTTCAGTTTTGGAAAACTAAGAAAGCGTATTTTCAAATGGATAATCTGCACGCAGTTGTTCTGTTAGATCACTTTTCCATCAAAATTTTATTCCAGTTTTAGGGCCTCAGGAATCTGCTCCAAGTAAATTTACCTGTCACCAAAAGTAAGAATTTACAGAGTAATAAATTCAAGCTATTTATAATTCTTTTCCTGGTAGGGGATCCCAGTGCAAATAATACAAAAGTTTCTTGCCTGGGCATTTGTCCAATTCCTATTCTCAGTCAAGAATGAATCATGTGATCTAGCTGTACTGGAGTCTAGCAGTGTGACTTTGTGGTCTCTGTAGTCTACAGTATATACTACTAATAATAATAATTATGAAAACTATGAAGAACAGTCACATTCTTTAAAGATGATAAAAAAATATATTTTTCTTATGAGTAAACGGTGGTACCGTACGGTTAAAATTACACACTTAAGCTTTACTACTGTCCTTGTCGTCAGAGGGAATGAAACAAAATCAAAATTTTAAAAAGGAAAGATTATTTATATCAGGTTCCTGCATGACCGTTTGACAACTTGATCATTCTGGTTTGTTGCAGTTATGCTGCTCATAGGGAGGCATTAATCCTGGATGTGGAATGGAATGGATGTATAGAATGGAAATTGACTAAAAAGATTTGAAAGGTGTAACAGGAGGAAAACCTGGCAGTTGCACTCTGAAACAATTGTTAGGAGAGGGTGGAAAGTAACATGTAAGAAAGAGAATATGAATGGAAGTACAGTAAAAGGAATGAAAGGAGTTGCAGCTACGGGCTGAAGGGATGCTGCAGAGAACCTTAAGCACTGCCTACAGTGCACTGATGGCAGTACTCTCCAACGGGGTGGATGTGGGTCATAAATATTAGTTGCTTGGGTTTCAGTCAGTCCAGGGAATAAGTCTGCGTTATTAGCTTCCCTGGCAAATCTGAAGAGCTTATTTTCTTTGTGAACAAGGCTAGCATTTGCCTTAAAGAAAACATTAAAAGATTTGGTTTTCAGTCACCATTTTTATTAAGTTAAATTAGGACCTCCCCACAATCTCTCTTTACATTATAACTTCAGTACAAAGATTCATTCTATGGTTGAAATCTCGACACTTTGCGGCTACTTCATTGGTTTTATTATAAACATCAACAGCTCTTTTGTGCTTTCCAATGCATTTCCCAAGGTCTCTTCCAGTCTTCTCAACATTCATTCCCTCCAACAATGAGGGCAGTAGTTGTCTGAAAGCCTAAGGATTTTAAGTGTACTGTACTTTTAAAAAAACAGGGTTTGACATAGGAAAAACCTATTTTTGGTAGTCTCTGTTGAGTCCTCAAGGAGTTACCTTCCATGGTCTACCAGAGCACCATGGAGCTCTGGTAGACCATGGAAGGTAACTCTTGAGGACAAAACAAGCGACTACACTATCAAAAATATATTAAAAGAATAATAATAATAATTATATAGACTGTAACAGTAATAATGTAATTTACTTAGTTTGAAAGTTTGCAGCTTGTTGAAGAAATATTTTTTGAAAATCAAATGAAATTCCATTTTGTTCCCACTTGGGAATATTGAATGACTGTGATTAAGGAACTTGTATAAAGATGCAGTGAATGTAAAGAGGATGTGAAATATGAGGAAATGTAAAGTTACTTTGTGGATGAATGCTGGCATCTAGAAATTTTGCTGAAATTGAAACCGTGAAGCCTGTTTGAAGATTATTTTTCACTTTGTGTATTATTTGAGAATGGGAAATTTGTAACAGGACAGTCTGTTTAGTCCATATTGACAGAATTTTTCGATGTTCCATTACATATTTTATACCATGCTTGATATAACTTCCAATAAATTTTGTTATATGATATAGTGATCATAACATTTATGGTTTTAGTGCGTGATGTGATAGACGATGAACTCGGTCATTGCTTTGCAGATTTCAAGGAGAGCATTTTCCACAAGAGTTCATTCTTTGCATTATTTGAGGTGTGTTTTATGTCCTCACTGCAGTAGTTATTTGACAAGAGCACTTCACTTAACACTTTAAAACCTCTTTCACGTAAATCATAGGTTTTTCTGCGTGCAAAGAATTATTAACACTAAATACTCTATAGGAAATACCTGAATAAAGTGTATGCAAAAAGTTGATTATTTCAGACTCAGTGTTTATAGTGATGATATAATCCATAATTCCCTTCTGTTCACAGAGGTAATTTCTAGTTAGGATTCCGATATCTGCATAGCATATGTGAACACCAGCATAAAGTACTTTATTTATAGGCAGTGACAATCAAGGAGTTAAGCGTATTCTTTTTTAATTTAGTCAGTAGCCCATTGTTGCTTGTTTAGATTAGTTCGATCTAAGTCATGCTGCTTTTCGACAATTTTCAATTTGAATAAAACGTGGCCTCCCCGGCAGGTTGAGCAGAGATCTAAGGAACAAAGACCTGATGGTTGGAGGAGACCTTGTGAAGAAAATATGGGAAGCCTGAGACCAAACTTGCTATCCAGCCAATGTCCGTACTGTGTCTACAGCACTCGCTTTTCCCAGAATCTTAAGCGTCATATGTTGACGCACACCGGGGAGAAGCCTTATACTTGTCCACATTGCCCTTATAAATCTTCTCAGAAAGTCCATATTGATGCCCATGTACGCACTCACACAGGAGAAAGGCCATTTGCTTGTCCCCATTGCCCTCATAGGTCAAAACAGCAATCTAGCCTGAGGACCCACATTCTGCTCAAACATATGAAATAATTTCAAGAGGAGAACAACAGGCATTATAACAAGGGGAGTATATTTCCAAGAAATTTTTTATAGGTGTTTTTCACTGAGACCTTAGGAGTTCTGAAGCTTTCTCTAGCAGTAGAATAAAATTTGCAATAGATTCTTGTCTTTTGATTTCCAATCATGCATTCTGTGATGGTTAGCCTTGATTTCAGTCGACTTTGTTTCTAGGAACTCATCAAAAATATATTAAGGAGAACTTTCTGAATTTGTAATGCAGTTTAGTATATTATACAATACAGTACTGGTAATTTTTTCTTCGCCAGCCACTCAACTCTGCAAAATATCAGGTGACTGAAGTCAGTTAGTAATATGAAGACGATCTTCCACTGAATGTGGCTGGGATATTATATAATAAAGTTTCCTTGGAAGAGGTTTTGCTTTGCTGTCATTAGTTCTTGCAGTCATAAGTCATGTATAGTTGGCAAACTGTCTCCCACTTCAGGAATTTCAAAATATTAGTCTCACAGGTTATTATGACGGAGCATGTGGTAAATTGTATATCAAAGGAAGTGGTTTTTAATGCTTTTATTAGTTAGTAATTTGTTGATAGCTGCTTTCTGGTACTTAACTACATGAAGTATTCATATAGTAATTAGCCTAGATCACATATACAATAACTATATCATCAGTTACATTACAAGTGGCCAAGATATGCAGTTTAGGCAAATAAATTTCAGTCCTTGTATCCTTATTTCCCATTTTGTCAACTTCATCCTTTTTTTTTATTTGGGATATGTTTTGTTTGTTTGGAATTGATGTATGAACTTGAACATTACCAGTAAGATGAAGCATCCTCCTGCAGGTGGAATGGGGAACCTCAAAGAATCTCTGGACTTTCAGTGGAAGGACGCCATCATCTTCCTGTGAGGGAAATGCCAGTTCAGTGCCATCATCCCACAAGTCACACCAATGCCAACATTGTTCCTACAAGACTTCGATTTTATCCAACTTGCGGAGGCACGTTTTACGGCACACAGGCGAGAAGCCTTTTGCATGCCCGTATTGCCCTTATAGGGCATCTCGGAAGGACTTTCTCAAGGACCACATTAATGCCCACACAGATACGAGACCCCATGCATGCCCGTACTGTCCATACAAAGCCTCTCAGAAAACAAATTTGAATGGGCACATTCGAATACATATGAGGGGAAAGCATTTGGCTAATTGACTGGCAGGCCTGAAAGTGATGTCTCCCTAAAATATGAAAAAGTGAGAGGTACTGTAATTTGTAATCAATTTATCAAGCCCTTACTCTGTAATAATATTTTACACCAGTTCATAAGGAATCTGTTGTCTGTACCATAATTTGAGTGCTTTGTTTTTATGAATATGTAAATAAAATGTTGTTGCAGTTATATCATAATTTTCAAATAAAAATAAATTTTCCTGTAAATTTTTTTTTTATGTGATATGGGCATGAAAAAATGAATTGAATATTGTATAGATATATACTTTAAATATATATACTGTACTGTCTTTTAGGACAGATTTTTATTCTCATGTGAAATAATTCAAAATGGCTGTACTGTACTTCTGTATTGCATATGACATTTCACAACTGTTACCACATCAGCTAATAAAGTATTTGAACATAAACCAATATTCATTTATCACTTTTAGAAAATATTGGGATAAAGGGTCTTCTTAGCCTGTGAGCTGAAAGTTTACAAGATCCATAAAAGGGGAGAGCAAAAGAATAAAGTAAAAGACAATGAACTTTGTGTTTAGTTTACTTATTGTTTCATCAGTATACACTGACAGTTGTATTGTAGAATATGACTGACAGGAAACACATCATTGCCATATTTTCATAATTCAAATTGAGTTTTTATAAGGGTTTGTGTGTGTGTGATGCAGTGATGGACATTGTGAAATTATACTCTATTGAAAGGGAAGAAACTAAACCTCTAAGATTTTCATGTGTGTATTCACCTGGCCAAGCATTGCTCGTGTTAGTGTCTTAAACTAAGGTGATAAGACAAAGTGTTGCTTGCAATTTGTGTAACAATGTTTTAAAGCAATAATCTGCTATTAGTTAGATACTTATCATCGATAATAAACCAAACCTGTTTGGGTTACCATTGACAGTGTACTTAAATCAGGGTGGATTACCTTGGTAGGTCAGTCACTAACAATGTAAAGAAGGGATATCATCATCATCATATAATAATAATAATAATAATAATAATAATAATAATAATAATAATAATGCAGTAATTACTACTGTGCTACTAATTTAGATAGACCCTCAGGTTAAAATTGGTTAATGTTGTAGCTGTATGGATACCCAGAGAAAACACTACACACACTTTTATTGCTAGAGATTAAGGATCGAGATAGTCTGGCAGGGTGTATCAGGTATCTGAGGTTAGGTTATTATTGACCAGATTACCTGAATATTAGGCTGTGAGTCCTGTATATTGTTAGAATTTCACCTTCAGCTGTTTTCCCCAAAAAAGTATTTGTGATTTAATGGCATCCATTGCTCTAGAAGTTTCCTGTGTCAGTAAGGGTTTCCTTCCACAAAACCATTCTGTCCAGGTAGAGGAAATGCCGTTTCCCTTTTTAGGAAGAATATTGTCCACAAGTTCAAAGCTCTGCTTTGGCTGGTAAACCTGCTGTGTGGTTTTCAGATAATTCCACCAATTGCAGTACGGGCCCAATTCTACAGTGTTTGGGTAATTGTGTCGTTGTTACAGAAGCAGCTCATCCAAGGCCTATAGGGGTTGCTTTTCCTTTGGAGTGAATTAGGACTTCTCAGCACTAGGAGAAGTTGGAATTGGCTCTCGTGCAGAACACTTTTCGTGATAAACATGCAAGATATTATTTTTCCCCTCTCATTGGGTAAATTGCTTTCGGGAGCTCTATTCTTGTATTTCTAGTTGTAAGCCACAGAAGCTTTTATAAGATGGAAGATTTTTTTAATTTTTACATTCTGGAGTTTCTTGTGCCAAACAGAAGGTGGAGTGGGAGATTATTCACATAGATAGATAGTTTTGGAAGCAGTTTGGCACACTGTCTGGGGGATGCAGGTATATTTGCTGGGTTCAGTTTTCAGATTTGGAAGCATACAAATCATCAGAGTAAAGACTTGGATTCAGAGTGTTTTTAAAGGTTAGAAATCGTAGAGTTTCTGACTAGTAACAATTGTCAAAATGGGTACCTTTCTCGAGTAGAGGTTGGACAAAACCATACTTTCAAGATTAATATTTTTATCAGTGTCCAGTTTGAAGCAAAAGAGGAGCTTTGTCAACTCACCCCTGGAGAAGCCAATGATGGATGTTGCAAAGTGTGTATGTCTAGCTATCTTAAGGGCTTGGGTATTCCCTGACAGGAGATTGAAATCATAGGATAAAGCATTAGGCTGGCAAGACTTCATGATAGGGTTTTTATTTCCATTTGAAAACTACTCTGTAAGATGCCTATGGATATTACAAGTTTGTAGGTCCGTTTGTTCAGTTCAATTCAAGATTCTTAGACAGCAGATAATAGGGGAAATGGGCAAAGGAGGAGAGGTAAAGCAGTAACAATAGCAAATAATTTTTTACCAGATTTTTCTTTTGTGGAAGTTACAGATATGCACTGCAACAGAATTCCCATCTGGCGCAAGTCTTCATCTGTGCATTTTCTCTATGATTTTTGGACATTCCAATTGATCTTCATGCTCTTGATTCTATACAATATCTTTGACTTTTTTTTTTTACCAACTGCTCCTCTCCCCTCTTCTTCCCAGGCATAAACCATCTCAGTCTTTGATAACCCAGTATAACATAAAAAATTCTCATTTTCTTGGCATAGGTTCTGAGTTCATTTAGATAACGAGACCTTGATAAAAATTGATTGGACAGAATAATAAATGAATTTCTTATGTACTGTATTCAGTATTCACCACATTTTTCAAGACATGATCACACTCATATTATCTGCACAGATGGATCAAGTCATCTGACTTTGATAAGTTTTTTGATGCTTCAAGTATTTGTAGATGTGTAGCCTTTATTCTAATACTGTAATGGGATGTTGAATTCTATGATACTTTCCTCTGCAAATAAGTACGTTCGCTTTTCTTTGATAATTGGTCTTTAACTTTTCCCAACATGAATCCCTGTATTTGTACACATTAAAAATTTTATTAATATATCTGTGTACGGGCAGTCCTCGGTTATCGGCGGGGTTCCTTTCTAGGGGTGTGATGATAACCGAAAATCGGCAATTTCCGGCGCTTTTTCGGAGATTTTCGGGGCTTTCGGTTATCGGCGCCTCTGTTAGGTATGTATCGGCGCCAATACCGAATTATCAGTGCCGATAAGTGGAAATCAGCAATTTTCAGCACCAAAAATTGCCGATTTTCGGTGCTAGACAACCGACGTAAAACCGGATTGCCATTAACCGGGAACTGCCCGTAACTGATTGAATGCATATTTGTAGGGATGTATGATTTATATATACTTTGGATGTGAGATTTTACCAGATTTATCTTCCGCAAAATCATGAAATGTTGTTGGTTTCAATAACGTTGGCAGTTGCAGCACCAAATATATTTATAAAATCAGCCAATCAATCTGTAAGCATTTTATATGAAAATCATTAATTTATATTAGCCACATCTTGCAAATAATAAAAAGCATTCTGTCCCTTTTCAATGACTTGAAAAAGATGGGACGGTAAATATAACTTTTGTTGAATTCAGATTATACATAATTTTGTATTTTAAATATAGTTGACCCCTAGGCTTACTTTGTGTAGGGTCTTATGCTACTTGAAATTATTACAGTACAGTCTGTACACAGTGCATTTAGAGATCTTTCCAGTACAAGATACAAGAAGTATAATTACATATATGCATATGGAACAGTCCCTTTCAAATGTGATGAAGAAATGAATACATCATATATTTTCTGCGCCTTCAGTCATATCACAAAAATAGAATTAGTTATAAAGTTATGCAGTAGGCACAAAACACTTTTTACACTATAATTGAGTTTTAATCCAGTTACATTCCAGTTTTAATATGTTAGGTCTGACATTATTTTAATGTTTCAGTTACATTACAGGTACGGTAGACTATAACCTTTAAATTGTTTTAAGAGTGATTTTAATTGTGTTAGAGTTAATTACCTGAATTCTGTCTTTGTAATTAGCAAATGCTTTATGAAGTAATAAGTGAAGATGATAAGATACTCTGGCAACATAGCATTGAATTAACTCTCAAATATTAGTGTTAAGCTCTTTACATTAAAGTATGCACGTTAATTTCAGTACAGTATTGTCATTATAGAAAAACAAAATTCACTCTTGAATCAATGCATTACATTACTGAATCCAGTTAGTTCTTAAAACTGATCTTTGTTGTCATGTTCATTTTTATTTGGAACTGATCTTTGAGCTTGAGCAATACCAGTAAGACGAAGCATCCTCCTGCAGGTGGAAGTGGAGACCTCAGAGAATGCTGGGAGTTTCGGCACTAGGACGACCTCGTCTCTTTTGAAAAATATGATTTCAATCGCAGCATCTTACCGGATACACCAGTGTTCTCATTGTTCCTACAACACTCCTATTTTGTCCAACCTGAGGAGGCACATGTTGCGTCATACAGGCGAGAAGCCTTTTGCTTGCCCGTACTGCCCGTATAGGGCTTCTCGCAGTGATATTCTTAAAGACCATTTAAAAGCACACCTTACTGCCCATTTTATTGGGAAATAAATGTATAACATATTTGTTAAGCCTATGTTGTATTATAGTAAGCTGTATTATACTGTAATTACATGTATTATTAGAGAGATTTAGCCTAAATATAGAGAATAAACATTTATATACAGAGTATTGTATAGTAAAGTCTATTAACAGTACTATAGTCACAAAATGAAGTAAATGGGACTTTTCTACTAGTAAAGGGAGTTCATTTTTCCATTGCATAATCACACAGTTCTTACAAATTCACTGGATACAAAAATACTGTAAGTCCTCAGTTTTCTTTCACCGATTGCTTTTAAAGGAAGATTTTCATTTTACTGTAATATATATGTTTAAGTCATTGATAGTCATTTGATATAGTTATATATTTATTATGTAAGCTGTGTTATGTATTGTTCCTGCAGTGTATATGAATCTCATTGGCATTACTGTTCATGGATAAGAAGGAGAAAGCACTTACTTTGTAATCCCATGTTTTGAGATGATTGCTGCCATAGTCATACCACAGATTGGAAATAATACAGTTTCTTGGCTGTAGTATCCTAGAGTCCGTTGTAAGAGACCCACAGATAAGATGCAGCCTGTCCTTTACAGTTGTGCATGTCTTTGTCCTCTTTCCTTTTTGCTCATAAAAAGCATGTTCCTGCTCATGTTTAGTTAGCAATTCCAAAGGAAATTGCCAGAATGTTGAAGTGCGAAGCTAGTTCAAATTATTTAATTTTGGTTGTTTTGCCTCTTTACTCTTGCTTGTTTTACTTCTTTGTGAACATGGATTGCTTTTACTGTACCCACTTCTGTAGTACATGTTAAGTGCCAGGGTCAATTATTCATAATTTTAATGAAATCACACAAAATATTCCTTGCAGAGCATTATCTTACACTGTTCTACCGTATATTACTGCAACAAACATACGTGCATGTTACTCTCAGGGAGTCCTTTTCAAAATGTTCATTGCATGTGTTTTATGGGCCTGCAATGTAGGTGTTTAGTTGCTTACAAACGATAAAGCATACATTGCTGTTAGACTAGCACATTTGATGAGACTGGTTGCTCGAGGTGTTTTCCAAGATGATTTGCTTTCTGTCATAATCCAATTGTTATTCTAAGTGACCCATTAGCTTATGACATTTTGATGCATTTCATGAGAGCCCTAGGGTTAGTGGTTAGCCTTTTAAACAGATGGAAACCCAGTCATTGTTTTACCGTTATGTTCTCCAATTCATCATTTCAGGACCAAGAGATGATGCCATATCAAAGATTATTCAGAGACCATAGGTCACCATTTCTTGTAATAATTTGTTTTGTGTAGTGGGAGGGGGTGGGGGGTCACCAACCACCATTACTAAATTACTGTACTTCCTTGAGTTTCTTACGTCAGGGGCAGAAATTATTAAATTATTCTACATAGTTGATATTGTAAAATATGATCCAGTCCAGTGTAGAATATTTTTTAGAGGCATCGTCCTCTCTTCAAAGGCAGCAGACTGCAGTATGTACTTACTTTTATATATTCAAATGTCTTTTATTAATGTTCTCTGTACTATGGCACTCTGCACAGTTTCCTCTCAAACCTCTTTGCTTTCTACACTTAAGGTACAGTTACCAATCTGCAATCATACATATTCACAGTACTTTGTTTTGTTCTTTTTCATACTACATTAGGAGGGATGCTTCAGTGTATAAATCTAGTCATGAGGTTATTTTGTCATAATCCATAGGCAAACTAATCACTGGTTGGTCATTTGCCACTGTACTATGAACTTGAACTATAATTTATGGTGTATTTTTAACCTGGTTAGTGGCAGCCTATTCATTAAGTGATAGCATTTGTTTTCGATGAATGTTTGCCAATCTGTATTCCATGTAACTTTCTTATGTTTATTTGCCAAATCCACTTGCCAAGTTAATTCATAAGGCTTTCATAGTACTTCCAGTTTTCCCTCCTTTAGTAACTATTGGCTCTTTGCATCTGACGATGGAATCGATGGAGCTCATGGTGGCAACTGAGATCAACATTCTAATTCTTGTACGGCTGCATAAGAAGCAGGGACCCATTGTATCTTGAGATATCAAGCTTAATGGGACAGGAGGGAGGTTGAGCCCCATGTTACTTGTAATGCAGTGTAGTAGTAGCTGGAATTGGTCACAAATTGTGAAGAAGTTAAATACGTCCCCACTTTTTCCCACCCCCCCTTAAGAACGTAGGAAATCAGATAGTATCGAACTAGAAGCTGTCTTTTAAATCCAGAACATAGCAGGGTTGGTGTCCTTAAGGCTGACAACTCTTGGTGGTAATTTCAAAGCATTATTTCCCATCTTAAGCATTCATGGGAGGGATTTCTTGGAAGTCGCAAGTTCTTTCTATGGAAATGGAATGAAGATAATCAACCTCTTCGCAGCACTTACAGTCTAGCTTTTAAAATATAATTTCAGTCCTAAATCTACCAAGGAGCAGGAACTAATTTTCTTCATTGCTCATGGCAGTTGAATAGGGACTTTTTTTTTCATTAAAAAATTTGGCCCCAAGTAGTTTTTGTATTTTTCCAAACAAGAGGAGACCTCTTCAATCCTCACCTATATGCTAAAAATTTTGGGGACAGGCACCTTGAAGTCTTTATAATGAAGGAAAACATATGTCTCCCCTTTTGTCTCCTTTCCACATACGATAAATTCTGGAAGATAAGCATTGGTAGGGAAGATATTTCCATACCTCAGCCAATGATAGTTGTCTTGGAAAGTCCCCTGGAAGTGTAGGCATAAAGAAATTTCGTACATGTAGGTATGGTATGCTTGGATGAGTTATCTTTGTCCCAATATTTCTCATCTTTCCTTTAGTATCAGGATGTGCTTGATCAGATCAGGAGAGAAGTTTTGTCTGCATTTTGTATGATGTTAAAATGGTCATAGCTTTGGCTGTTTTCAGTGCTTGTGGACACCTTTCTCCATTGTGTAATATTTCATTGTTGGGGAGACATACACTGTATAATTTGTAGATTAATCCTTGATGGTTGATTTTTCTTTTGACCGTGAACTGCAATTACAGTGATATGGGTGGGGAAACCAAGAATAAAGTTAAGTTAGATTTTGGAGTACAATATAGCTAGCTCTGGCTCCAGAATGCTGATTTGAATGGGATTTGAAGGTAGGTGCTCTCTTCTTTGAAGTTAGTTGCTTTATGTAAAATATCTGTTACTTGATAGGATTCCTAAGTCCAGTTTTTGATAGCTGTAACCAGATCAGTCAATAAAGTTCTTGAACAGACTTTTAGCATTTTCTTTTCACCAGCAAAATACATGAGGGTAATTTTCACACAATATTTTTGGAGGTTATTCAACTGTTTGGGTAATTTAAATAAATTTGAATGAAGTGATATTGGATATACAGTATGTGGGAATTTTAAAAATAGAAATGCAGGTAATTGAAAGGAAGTTACTTTTTCCATGAAATATTATTGTTCTGAATTATGCTCTTCTGCAAATATAAACTTTGTTCTACAAATGCCTGTCATTTACTGTCAGTAGACAAGTCCACCACAACTGCTAATAAGTTACCAAGTGGTCTTACTACTCGATGCTATTGGGTGGTAGTTATTGCATATTAACTAACCCACAGTACTAACATTGTGAGAATTTATTCTTGATACCTTATTTAAATTGCAAATTTAGTCATCTTCTCGTCCACTTTGGGAGAGATTTTGATAATTTGGTCACATTCTCAATACCATGCATGTATCTTAATGTTTTGTATTAGTTTTGTTTATATATTGAGTAGCTCCTCTGAGCATCACTGCCTATGGCATTGTAAAACTTGGTTGCCTTGGCAGGATCAAACTGTTGATACTGTGTTAATTTCCAACCAGTGACCCCCATATCGGTGAGGCCTTTGGACTGCAAGCCAGAGGCAAGATTTGTGGAGAGCGATAGTTGTTGTTGGCTACCCAGCTTTCTTTTATGGTCTTGTATGTCATCGGTACAGCCTTGCCTTGAAGTTTTTCCTGCTTTCCTGGAGGACCAATGAAAGTGTTTTCAGAGATGTAAGAGACACTGACTAGTGGTCAGACCCATTTTAACATCAATTTTAGTGTTTCGTACAGAGGTGGATGCCACAGGATGTGTCCTCGCAGTCAGAGGTCTCAGTTCTTTAAACTCTTGGTTTGTTGGCACTCAATCTTAGTAGCACCAGCCCCTCTCCCATTAAAGAGTGATGGGGATTTTTTGAAATCAACTGACATTTAATTTTCTCATAATGGGAATAGGAGGCAACAGGGATTGAGGTCTACATCACCTACAGGCAGAAAGTGTTTGGCACAGTATGAGGTGTTTAATCTCTGTAGAAATTACTGTTGAATGTGAATTGGGATAAGCTAGATGATTCAACAAGTTTGTGACTTTACATAAAACCAGGTACCCCAGAGGTTTGTTCTGGTTGCTCTTCAGAAGTAAAACATTCTTTCGCTAAAAATTTTTATGGGTGTTGCTGCTAGGTTTGGCCCTCAGAAGTTTGTGGCAAGACTTCTTCAAAGCCCCGTAGCATATTTTTAAGGTGCTGTGGAAGTTGATGGTTTGACTGTTTAATTCTGAATCATGAAATTCCAGTCAGTATTAAAATTTGGTTGATTGGAGACTTCATTAAAGTACACATATTTGGCAGTTACATTTAACCTCTTGACAAGGTGTTTGGTCATATATGCCACTGGTATCTGACCTAAGGAGCACAGTTGTACAGATTCATTAATATAGTTATAGATGGTTCAATTGTGTTTTGGAAGTTTGCCAGAAAACACTGAAAATGGCAGACAAGACTTGAAAAAGATGTGGTAGGATGATCAGCCAACAGCAGAGCCAGCTGATGGATAAGTGTAACCTAGAATTAGCTGGTCAGAGTTTCTTGAGAGGAGTTGAAGCAACATGTTTGTCTAACATAAGACCATTCATTGTCAGCAGCATTGTTTAATCATATCTTCCAACAGCAATTCAATGCTTAGTGATTCTGTGATGTACTGTTGATGTGCATTTACAGGAGTAGACATCCAAAGATGATCCTAATGGACTCTTAATAGCTGTCTGCTTCTTGTGAATGGCTATAGGGAAATCATATTGGTACTGTCTTATAGTTTTGGTGTGGTTACTCACTAGTGTGTATGGTTACAAATCCTGGATTGGCACTCACAATTGTGTATACAAAGGACAGGAATAAGAGGGTTTCTTTGCAGGTTAACTTATGATTAGGTTATAGAAATCCCAGCTTTGATGGTATTAAACTTCAAGGACTTTCTAATTTGAAATTCCTCTCCTCAGGTCTAGTGATAAAGAAAGTAAAATCCTAAGGTACTGAAGGTTATTCCTAGCTTGTGTTCCAGCCATATTCCCCTTGTTTCTCTCAGAATTTTAGAATTTTACGGTTCCATGTTGAAGCTACTCAGTACTCTTTATGAAAGAGGCTCTTATCTGTCAAAAATGCAGAATGACCTCAGTGCCTTTGAAAATTGGTGCATTCAAGGTAAATGGACTAATTACTTAGTCAG
Source organism: Macrobrachium rosenbergii (assembly GCF_040412425.1). Lineage (NCBI taxonomy): Eukaryota > Metazoa > Arthropoda > Malacostraca > Decapoda > Palaemonidae > Macrobrachium > Macrobrachium rosenbergii. Next base: position 22,015,551 of record NC_089753.1, read on the forward strand.
TATTCTTGAAGAGGTAATTTTCAGTCAAAACCACTTGAAAAAATTTTAATACTGTACTTGTAGTCATCAAGGATTTCCAGTCAGAGATCTCTTATGTTCCATTACTTTTTGAAGTTGGGTTTTCCCTTTTCTTTGTCTCCTGAATAACGAAGAATACCATCTTCTATTATTCTTGCTTTCCTGCAAGAACAAAATTCTCTGAAATTCTACCAAAGTCCATAAAGTAGGATATATGAAATGGGGATAACATCTATCAGGAAATATTTGACCCAATATTTCTTGTCAATCCTTTCATCTTTTACTAGGTGTATAGATCTATGGGAATGCAGCCATTTTGAAGAGGTGATATACATTAGCAAAATATTCATGATAATTGAGCAGCAGAGGTTATGACCATAAGTTTTCCATTGCTGATCATTTGGTTGATTGATTTATTGAGCTGGTATCCATCATAGAGGTTATCAACACCAGTTGGTGACTATTTTGTAATCTTACTGTTAAATGTAATTAACATACTATAAAAAGAATGTAGATGTTCATTTTATTCCTGTGTCATTTTCGTCCTTTTTTCAACATTATTTTAACACAAGAATAAGAATTTAACCACTGAAGTCCCCTACATGATGAATCATTAAGTTTGTACACATTGTATAATCATGAATGATTGCTAGACTTTTTCACAATTTCATTTGTTATGAATCTTGAAAAACAGACGACAAAAAATCCGCTGATATACAGAATGAAAAAGGGTATATTAAAACAATATGTCTCTCCCACCCATGGACCACCCTATGCCATAATCATGATTGAAAATGGTCTAAAATAGTTGATCTCCCAGTGGAGAGGAGTTGAGAATGTCCTGATTGCCATAAGTAAGCCCTCTCTTCACGATGTGGTATGCCCTTCCCAACAGATTTGTAAAAGGAACCTACAGTTTTTATATATTTTGCAAAGTGCAATTTTCTTGTTCATCAGACCTTGAACATACAGTATTGGCGCAGCAGAGTTGACTGATACAAGAGTTGATGGAATTAGAGTCTGAATCAATTCTGTCAGTAACAAACCCAATGATAGGATCTTTGTAGTTACAAGTTCTTTGAATACTTATTCTTAATAGGAAGCATTAGATAATCCTTTGTCCAGTTTCATTCTAAAACACTGAACTTGTTGAAAGTCTGTTATTCATTGTAATGTATGTTACCCTTGTTGCTATCAAATGATCTTACAATGCCACACAGTTAACCTTGCTCCATCCTTTCCACCCAGAGGTTCCCAGTTGTAGTTCAAAATGGTGCAGTTAGGTGAAGTGGAAGTTTCAAGCTACTCAGTTCCCTCCAGTGTGGTTCTGATACCTCAAGTCACATAAGATTTTCTTTATAGCTCAGGTGATGAAGCTGGTACTAAGGAATGGCAGTTTATTCGTATCTCATTCTTACATCAGCTGTACTGCCTGTATGTCCATAGAGTAGTTTTCTTCCTGGCCTGGTTGGCAATCATGTAAGGCAAGTTGTGAAATGGTAGATGGAGGTGGGTCACACAAGGTTGATTGCTGTTGGTGAAAAGTTGTATAAATTGTTGAAAGTGTTATACACTAGGAAAAGTTGAAAGTAATGTTAATAATGGTCTTCTTCCTCTCACCTTAATCCCTAGTTGGGTTTGCCTCCTCCGGCTGTCTAGGTCTTAATTCGATTATTTCATAATTGGTTTTGGCTGGACGGATACCCTTCCTGGCTCCAGCCCTTTTCTTATACCTGGCCTTGGGACAGCATGGATTTGGGCTGGTTAGCCTCCCAGTGGCAAGGTAGCTACAGCAAAACTATGAATTTTATAATAAGTCATAATGCTGGTGTGATGGATCTCACTATAGGTAACAGAAGGCTGGAATTTCTAATTCAATATAGTGATTCGGGATATGACATTGTGAAAAATTGTAGAACGTTGGAGGATGAAATTCAGAGTGTGGTTATGTTTACTTGTAAGTTAAGAAAGACAGGATCTGAGGAATGGAAGAAAAAGCATGAGACAATACTGAATGGTGAAAAGGTGTGTCCTGTAGCTCAAAATTTTAAGAAGAGTGGGAATATAATGATGTAATTGTTATGACAGAACAATCCTGTTCAGTTTGCACAACAGTGCTGTACACATAAATTGGAGGTAATGGGCCGAAGAGTAGGTTGTAGGTAAACAATTGGTTGTAAAGATTTTTGTTTGTATCTTTCTATCAGCAGTTGCTTGGATAAAGGGGTAATGATGTATATTTATTTGTCTGTGAAGTGAAGCATTTTGCAGTGGAAGATCTCTTAACAAAATAAGTATTATTTTGTGTATACAACATTTTTATCACAAGTAGTAAATTCAGGGAAACACACTGAAGTTGTTGGATTAAGTGTCTACTTAGGTAGGACATTAATCAGGATGTTCGTTATGTGTTATGGATGCTTAAACATTTCATCTGAAAAAGGTTGATTTATGAGGTGTCTTTTCTGGCTTTCCAGCAGTGCCAAATCTATGGTCATGTGAAGAACAAAAAGTTTATTGCATACAAGTGTTTCACACTTCTGCGAAAGCTAAACCCTCCTTGTTATGAGGTCACTTGCTTTTGAGCCAGCTGGCTATTGGCTTTGAAAATTTTGCCTGATAGGAAAATTGATTAGAAAATGTTAAAGTACACTTTATGTCTCTTGCCCAAGACCACAAGTCAGTAATGCAAAATAAAATCGGTAGGCATACAATTGCGCTTATTTAAAATATCATAGCTTCAGTTACACATAAATATTTTAACCTTGTCATGTGTTTTCATTATACTTCACATTGGTATTTAAATCTTTTCTATTTCCTAATGAGTCTTTTATTTTTCTCTGCTAGTATTAAATTAAATAAGAGGTACATTTAAAAAGTGAAAATGAGTTTTAGTAAATGTAAACCTCCCCTACAGATGGAGCTGAGTGAAGTTCGTAGCTATGAGGGAAGGAAAAGCTTGGGAAACCTGTCAGACGTCAGCCAAATCTCCAGCAAGGTGCGACAGTGTGTTTACTGCAGTTACAGTACAGTAGATTCGTACAATTTCAGGAGACACATAAGGATACATACTGGCGAAAGGCCTTTCCCATGTACCTTCTGCTCATACCGAGCATCCACGAAAATTATTTTGCAGCAGCACTTGAACATTCACACGGGGGAGAAACCGTATGCTTGTCCTTTTTGCTCCTTCAGAACCTCACGACAGAATGCTTTGACCATTCACATCAGAAAACACACAGGCGAAAAGCCCTATGCCTGTCCATATTGTTTCTATCGTGCTGCCCAGAGTACTGCTCTCAGAGTACATTTGCGGAAACATCTTTTAGCCAATCAAGTGTAGGAAATGAACTGTTTAACCAGTGTTATAGTTTTTGCTTCAAAGTACAGTACTGTATACTCTTTCTTATACAATATCTTGTGTCATTAAGTCCTTCATCATTCTCAGAAAACTGTCTGAAGTACAATGAGACTGATGAACTAGTAGTGATATCATAGTTACATTGCTCTTTCTTTATCCCTGTAAAAATTCTTGGTATTTGAAATGCCTACTGTATTTGGAATAGGTTTTGGTCGATGTATGTGATATAGTTATTATGATATCTAGGACTATACATACGTGTTGTAGCCCAGTACATGAGCTCAGATTAATAATCCCTAACTAATCAAGGTTAGGGTGGACTAGTTTTTTGCAAGTACAGTACATACTGTTATTTTTTTCTGGCTCAGTTGCAGGCCCTAGGGAATACTGCATTTTTAGAAACTAGTGCACTCATGTTTGGTACCAGTTTCTATCCCTAGGTCAACCTTCAATGATTTTCAGTCATTCCTTTCTTTTTTCATTTTCTTCACTTTTATTGACATTATGCATAAAATGTATAGGTTTTGCATAGAGGTTCTTTATGTTAGTAAAGGTATTTTTTTTATCGTATATTTCAAAGTGATATCTATAGAATTATCCATAGATACATGTATAGTACACATACGGGTTACTTTCAAAACATTGCTCTTGTGGTAAAGAGTGATTCCCTCAAATTAAGAAGAATGCTTATGAAAGACATTTATTTAATTTTTTTGGTGTTCTATGTTAGAAAAATAATGAGAAAGATATTCTTAACTTCGAAAGCCCTTAGAATTTATGGTAAGACTATTTTATATCTTTTTTTAATTTTTTTTTAGTGATACAGTACATATACACTTGTACCTTCCTGCACCTGGGTTGAAAGGTATCCCATTGTTGGACCTCAGAGTATATAAGGTCGCACTACTGTACCTGGTTTTGACCCCAGATTTTCTTGAAGTGCCAGCTGGGAATTCCTTTGGTGTCTTAATATAGATTGCTGTTTAAACTGAGGGCTCTACAAAGTAATTTCAGACCTTCATTATTGTTTCTGTCAAGCAGTATTTTGTGCTTATTTTGTGTTGTTTTTTGCTTCAGTATGGTGAGTCTGTACTCAATTCGTGCGGCACCTGTGGGATTGTAAAGATTCCCCTTTCATTAAAAAATGGCATTGCCCCTGTGCACTCATGAAAGTAAGTGCCCAGCATTACCCTTTGATTATGTTGTGCAGTATCACAGAGAGGATAATCATTTACTGTACTATAGTTTTATTTAATAAACCTGTTAGCTGTGCCCATTGTTGTGTAAAGTATAGCAAGTAATATCCTTGATGTGAAATATCCCTGGAGGCAACTGCAACTCAACAACAATAAAAGTGAAGGAAGATTGTACTGAAGTTTCAAACTACACTGTTTGTTATCCAGTAATTTGCAAGTCCTGAATTTGTGTACCAAGTTGTTTGGTTTTATGTTTGTTCTGCTTACATGTGGGTTGAAGTTTTGATGCCATCATTGTGATTGCGCAATGTGTAACATAACAAAAATAAATGTTAATTAAATATATTAAGTAGTCATACCATCTTTGTTTCCATTTCCTGGAATGAAAAGCAATGAATGATTGACCAAAGGAAAAGTGAGTAAATGAAAATTCACACTCTTGACACAGGTAGGCATTAATTATTGCAGTCATTGTGCAATGTTGTTATACTTTTATTAGCAATCAGTGGGACTCAAGTAACAAGTGGGCAAATTGCTTTAGTGTGGTAGAGAGCCCTAAATGTTCGTCATTTGCATTTAAGATATTCATCTTTGTTCCCCAATTTCTAAATGATGTTAGTGTTGATAACTTATACAAATACAATGCTACCCCACTTTTTCACGCTTCATTTTGTCACAGAATTTTGTGGAACACATAATTCACTTTTCCACAGAGGAACTTGCACTAATTCGCGGATTTCGTAGATAACGTTACTACAGTGTAAGTACACAGTAAATTATTTGTATCATAAAAATCTGTATTTAGTCAGGAACAATATGAAAAAAATACAGTAATTAGTGAATAAAAGTGTTGCGCTACGGAAAGAAGTGAATTAGTGATCATTTTAATTGTTTTTAAAAAAAATATAAAGAAAACGGGATGACTTCAATACTGTGAGAGAAAAGGCTATATTTATGTATACTGTACAGGGGTAACTTGATTAGTTGTCAAACGCTCTGTAAGACAGATTTATTTCATTTGTATTAAACGTTTTATAGATATTTTGCTTTGTTTACATTAATAATGTTTTAAAATTAGTAAATCATTGTTATAAGCATTTTAAGGGAAGTATACACATAAGAGTAATATTTGTAAAAGGGTACTAATCTAAGATGACTTAGGATGTTTTGGGATGATTGTTTATGGTGTATTTTTGTTTGAATTAATATTAAATTGTTTTAGTATGATAATTTGAAGTATATTTTTGTTTGAACTACTAAATTAGGCAGTGAACTTTTAAAATAGACAGTTATAAGCATTTAAGTTAAAGGGGTGCTGGGTATTTGGCATTTATAAGTAGTTATCAGCATTTTTAGAGGGGATTTTGCATTTCCACGGACTGTTCTTGAACCTATCCCCACGAAAAATAGGGGGAGCGCTATAAATACAGGCAGTCCCCCAGTTAATGGCGGAGGTTCCGTCCCCAGCCGAGCACCGCTAATCAAAAATCGGCGTTATTAGCACCGAAAACCCCACTTAACCGCGAGGTTAACCGGATATTGACGCTGATAATGAGAGATCGGCAACAAATCCCTGCTTAACAGCGTCATTAACTGGAGATAGGCACCGAAAATCTAGTTAACAACGTCGCTAGCCAAGCGCTATAACACCAAAACGCCATTAACCGATGCCGCCAGTAAGGGGCATTGCCTTTATTAGCTAGAAAATCATAAAAGCTAAGGCAAAGCTAATCAGATTCGGTATTCCCATAGAATTTCATGATCTCCATTTATAACAGCTCAAACAATAGGCTTCACTAAATGTGAATCTTTAGAGACATTAGTGGCTGGGAAAGGGAGGTGGGTGGCCAAAGATTCAGGTTTTAGGGAGAGCCAAGTGAGCAACATCCTTTTATGGTTTGTACAGGTAATTTACAGAAATCCACCATCTTTTGTAGTTAATCTTTTTGACAGGAAGCTGGCAGGTCAGGTATCATATACTCTATCTTATTGTTTTATTTGCATTAGTATAGTTTCCCAACTCTGAAATCATGTAGGCCTAACACCAGATTGATTCACAATGCGTACATGACTTCTTGTAAACACTTTCCTCCTCCTCCTCCCTGTGGAGTTAAGAATTATACAGTAACTAATTATCTCAGAAAAAGTCTAGTGAAATGAGTATCCAGATCAATATAAAGCACTACGTGCCAGGAAGTAGCAGCAGTATGCAGTCAATTATTTTAAGGGTTATATCAAAATTATTATTTATAGAGTAGATACTTAGTTCAGATTTTGTGGTGGGGTTGCAAGAGGTGGGTCTTGATGTTACAGAAATTTTACTTGGCCTCTGTCTGTTGTTTATTATTATTATTATTATTATTATTATTATTATTATTATTATTATTATTGTTGTTTAAATTAGGCCACAGTATGTACAATCCAGAGCCAATCAATCAGTCAAAGGAATCACTTGCTTCTTGACCACACTTCATTTCCTGTTAAGACTGTGGTGCAGGTACCAAGCAATAGTTATTATCTCTTCTGTGACGATTCAGAAAAAATCCCATCATAGAGTCTGCAATACAAATGGGTAGTGCATATGACATCACCTAAGATATTGCAGTGTGCAGTGAAAATGAGACCAAGCTACAGTATTTGAAGATCAACTGTGCTCAATATCTGGGAAGATAGGTACATTATTGGCATTTTATTTAATTTATGCAACAGATAAGAAAAACTGTAGTATCTCGGGTGTTTCAAACTTGTAGTACATTTACCATGACTATGACAAGAAGGTTAGGAACCCGTCAACCTGCTATTTTTCAGTCCTTCAGTTAAAGTAGAAAAGCACATATAATTTTGTATGCCATGGAAAATCAAAATGAGAGAATAAAACTTTAAATAACAACGAAAAGACCTTGTGTATTCTATGTTCATTTCTCAGTGTCTTTTAGATTTTTGACTGTCTATATTTTTTTAACACCACTCACTCACAAAGTAATCAATATTATATACAGTTCATACATTAATGAATATGAAGAGAAATTTGTTTGGATTATGCAATTCTGAAAAGTCAACAGCATTGCCTTGTGATCCATTGACAGTTTGTACAGATGAATTGTAATGTTTGTGCAAAATAGCTAAGCTTGGGATGTGTAAGATAGCTAAACTTGGGATGCAGAATATTTGTTATTATGAATAGTTCCATCATGTAGTAATGCTTTTCATGTGTGCACTGTTGTTGAAACCATGATCTTTTGCAACCTGTATCCAGAATGCAGTTTAGAAGTGGTAGAGCATCTGTACCACGTGGCACTGAAGGTTTGTTTGATTGAAGATAACATTTAATTATGGCTCTCTTTAAGAGTAGCAGGTTCATGGGATTACAGCATCTGATGTAAAAGTATAATTTAGTTGGGTTGTATGTTCCTACACTGATATTTTTTGAGATGTTATAAATTGAAATTTCATGTGATTGGTAAAATGGGATCGTAAGTATGGTACAGCTAGAAAATGAACTTGATTTATAGAAATAACTAATTTTAGGCTAAAAACGTTGTCAAACCGCAAAGTAAGATCCCACCAACCTTTACAGATGAGCCTTCAAAAACCAGCCTCCAGTGCATGGACTCAACAGTCAGCATCATTCATGGATGGACAGTGGAGTACTTCCGTCTTCCCAGACCAACAGCAATCCCATCTTCCAAGAAAAAACTCATCTCATAATACACTGAGATCAGGAGAGTCTTCTCTGCAAGATGTCCATGCAGAAAGAAAGTTACTTCAGTGTCAGTATTGTGATTTTAAGTGTACTCAAAGATTTAAGTTGAAGGCACATTTGCTGAAGCACACAGGTGAGAGACCTTATTCCTGCTCCTACTGCACTTACAGATCAGCTGATAGAACAGCACTGAGGAATCATGTACGCAGGCATACTGGGGAAAAGCCGTTCCATTGCCCCTATTGTAGTTACAGTGCTGCCAGGAGGTCCACCCTAAAATATCATATATCTACACATAGGTCACAAACATCCTCTGTTACTTTCAGCACTGTATAATTATACTGTACCAGAAACCACCATCTATTGTTGTTTTTGATGTTATAGCTTGAAGAGTTTTTGAGGTTGTCTTGAATACCACTTCTGATGTTAGTGTTTGTTTTGTGATGTGCTGGAGAAAATGAAAACCGGCATTTCACATACATTACACACCCTTGTCAATTCTCGGAAGATATACGCTGTTATTTGATTTTTTTATTTTTTTAAGTTTGATACCATTATGAGATATGACAGAAGGCTTAGATACCCTTATGAGCTGTGACAGAAGGCTTATAAGACAACAGTATAAAAATTTAAGTTCAAGGGATGGTGATACCAGTGATAAATCTTTGTTGTATACAGTATATGTTAACTTCATTCTTTCAAATTACATCTTAGAGTTTATGTGCATACTCTGTATTTCTGTTTCATTTTGTAAGTTAGTTTGTTCGGGTTAATTTTGTGTTACTGATACCCCTTTTGTGACAAGTGCATTTTCAAATAAAGTGTGGTATTTAGTCTGAAGTTTTCATAACCGTAAAGAAAAGCCCCATTAAGCTTGTATGGGTTTTGAGCTCACACAAGCAAAGTTCCGAGGTATTCCAACTGTTAAGCTTTGATAATCCAGTTTCTAAAATTCTTGGCAAAGAATTGATTCAATTCCCGTACATGGTGCTGTACAGTGTCGGCAAATTCATTCCTGCTTTCTGCTGATGTCTCCTGAATTCCAGTGTACATACTTCTTTCATTTTCTGTTCCGTCATATTGATTTTTCACCTTTTCATATAACTTGTCTCTTTCTGCAGGCTGATTTCCCTTCGGAACCCTCTTGGGCTTATAGTCTGTTGACTCTTTGCAAAAGGCTTTTAGCTAGAGATGTAGAGAAAGAAATAGTATTGTTTTTTGTATTGGATGGCTACCAGGATCTTGCATTTTTTATCACCATGGAAGAAAGTGACATTGCTTATGTTATGTGATTAGTATTTTAGTTTTATGCATGAATATTGTGTTTTCTCATCGCTGTGGCAGTCTCTTTTTGTTCTTTCAGAAGATTCTCCATTTTGTAAGAGTCAGTCTTTATGATGCTAAGAGCATATTATTTTGGTTAATATTTGTTTATTTTTAAGGTGGTAGGTTTAGCATAATTAAGCAGGTTTACTGCCAATTCTCCCGGTAAAGAAAGCAGCATTTGTTAATACCTTTTCAAGCCAAGTAATGAGAGATACACCATAAATACAAAGCTAGTGGCACTCATAAGTTTCTAATAGTTAACTGTTTGAGAAAGAAAAACATTAAGGATCTGATTCTTGATGAGCGACTGCCCTCTCATGAAGGGTTTTCTGGAATTGGTTCTTTCCATAAATCTTTCTTCCTTGTTAATCAGATTTAGTCACTGAGAATCTTGGATTTGATGACACTTTATTTGTGGTTGATCTTATAGCCCTGCTTTTGGAGTGCTGTATAAGGTTTACTAATGGCTCTCAGGGACCCAAGCAAAGATTGCACTTGCAAATCCCAAGACAGGGCTTGTTACCTGTCAGATTGGTAAAACCATTAATGATGATGTAAGTTTAGCAACATGTCTTGCATCAGTCCTTGCACTTGTGCTCAGAGAAGAGCTAAGACTATGCAAAGGTACTTTAGGTTCACATTAGTATCAACAGTGATAATGAAAGCTTTTGTCAAGAAAAGGATCGTGGCAGTTGCATCTGGTGCTGTAAAGGCTTCCCAAGGCCATAGGGGAGCAATAACTTAAACAGTATGAGGTCTTCATTTGGCAGGAGGTCGTTTCTAGGCCTACCTGTGCTTTGTCCTTTTTTGGATGGGGGGCTGGGATAATTGTGTATTACTGAAGAAAAGACTGCTGAAATTGTGCATTTCCACTTTTGATGATGATGTTTGAAACAGTGAAAAAAAAAAGCCAATGGTCCAGAATCATATGTGTTGAATTTTCATCTACTTACAGATCCTTGGACAATGTAAAATTTTGGGTATTCTATAGTCATTGTGCCACTTACAATACTTCCATGATAAAAGAGCAATGTTACATCAATTGAATACCAAGGAAATTTCATAACTGCACAACAAAACAAAATAGCTCCCAGCAAATTCGAGGGGAGTTCAGTAAAAATGAGGATATAGGCAATAATGTACAGTACATAGAATGTTAAAAGTCAAAATGATACAAAATTCAGAATTCACCTAAGATATGAGATGTCCTTTAGAAATATGGAGCATCATAACTGAGTTTAAATGATTCTTTTACGTAATTACCTGTACAGGTAGATTACCGGCATTCAAAAGCAGCATTCCATTAATCTACAAATTGTCACTGATCTTTTTGAGCTTGGCGTATGGCTTATATTTTGACAGCAACAATATTATTTAAAACAAAAATGCTATACTGTAGTCCATCAGATTAAAGATTGATGTTCTTCATTGCATCTAATTATATTTTTATCTCCAAAATGTGTGGCTCAGTATGCTGCAGGTCTGATTTTTCCTTACGCTGTAGATTCTGAAATATTTTATCAACTTTAAGAAAATATTTAAACAAGACAAAATAAGAAAAACACTTGTAACTATCCTGTTACACTTTTTATAGTTTGAAAAGTTTGTTGTCTACAGGAAATTGTGTGATTTGAGAGCAGATGTGATTGTTCATCATACTGATGCACCTCTTTAGAAAGTGGCCAATAACTTATTCTGCTTGTGGAAGAAATGTATTCTTTAGTTCTCTTTTACTTCAATCATGTCATGAACATAATCTCGTAAGTTACAAATCAAATTACCAGGAACACCTCATACAGAGATGGGTCAGGGCTATTTCACTGTTTCAGGGGGTTATCTCATCGTGTTTTTACTGAAACTGATGTATATTTACAGGTTGGCATGGCTGCCAAACGAAAATTTAGGGATGAATGGTTGACGTATGTGGAATTCCAGCCATGGTTGTCCCGGGTTGAGGGTGACGCCACAAAAGCAGTGTGCACCACGTGCATGAAGCTGTTCAGTGCAGAGATAACAACGATTAAACGGCACAAAGTAATGGTCTGAGGAAGACTTTGTTTTTGGCAAAATCTGTTTCAGATTGTGTTGTTAGTAAACTGGCTCATATCTGAAATACTTGGCATACATTTTTCCTTTGCTCTATCAAGATCACTGATACCTAATTCTTTAAACATTAAAGTTCTGTATTATCATGTCTTTTCTACTCAAGGTAACGCAGATGCATGTCACCAGTGAAGCGCAGCGGCTTCAGGGCACCCAGCACAATGCGCGCCTGTAAATCAATCATTCTTGATGTCTACCAGTCTGTTTGTTCCCCCAAGTTGGCTGTGTCATGATTCTGGCAGACAAGAGTTGCTGTTTTTTTGCACATCTTTAGGCATACCTTTTCTTCAAGTCCTTCCTGGTGTCCCCTTTGTTAACTTTGTAAAGAAAGCATTGCCATTCTTGAATGTAGGAGAAATTCAAGATTTAGGGAAACATCAAGACCCTAAAATGCTGGGGAGAATGAATCTTTTTATCTGTGATGGCCTACAAATTAGCCAATAGAGTATGTATTATGTTCGAGGAAAGAATATACAAATACTTTATTTAAGATTTATTTTTTAAATACTTACCTCTCCAATATACATGACTTTTACTGCTACTGGCACAGAAGTAAAAGCTATATAATGGAGAGGTAAGGTTCATTTAAAAATAAACATGGTATTTGGTAAATTAGTATGATGATTCTTTAGAAACAACCTATTCATAATTGGGTCCATGCCTCGTGAAAGCTTTCATGACCCTTTATTACATGAGAACAGAAGGTTTTGTGGTTAACCCTGATTGTGTTTAAATATGGCTTTAAGAAAAATGTACAAAAAGAGAAAACCCCAATATCTCCTCTTCCAGAGCAGCAGATAAAATGTTAATCAAAAGCTAAAAAATATTTTGCAAACGCATGGGAGCCAGTAACTCAGATGGTTAAGAAATGATGTGGTATTTTAAGAAATTCTCTCTCTCTCTCTCTCTCTCTCTCTCTCTCTCTCTCTCTCTCTCTCTCTCTCTCTCTCTCTCTCTCTCTCTCTCTCTCTCTCTCTCTCTCTCTCTCTTCAAATTAAAATCTTTGGGTCAGGGATCAGTTTTATTATTGAATAATTGATTCTTCAAATGTACTACAACTGGAACATTACAGAAATGCTTTATTTTAGTCGGAAGCAGTCTAGGTTGACTAGCAAGTGTTTGGGGAATGAAAGGATCGCAGTTGATTGGGATGGTTTCATTCCAGGAAGTAAGTTCCCGGCAAATATTATTATGGGTACAGGTAACAACTTGGGAAAGTTATTTTAGGGAAAAGTGAATTGTCCTCTTATAGCCTAGTGTATCTTTTTTTTATCATAATTATTATTTTGAAGTTAGACATTTTAAGAATCACAGTATCATTTAAAAAGGAAGGGGGCCCTTATAATACGGGCCTTTGCTCATTGATGAGCTCATAGTTATATTGTTGACTTCTAATGTATGCTGGGTTTGGCTCCTGGACTTTGCGCGCAAGTAAAAAAACGAAATTGTCCATTTTCAGAGCCCTTATACAGAATGTAATAATTAGTACTCCATGGGTGTAGCCATTTGGTAAGCAGTTCCCCCCTCCCCTCCCTTGCCATTGACATCATCATGAATTGGTAAATTTTGCATAAATATTGTACTGTAGATGACCATTTACATTTAAATGAAAGTTATTTTCACATTGAGGGAACTTGATCTTAACGAGTGTGACTTTCATATAAGATCATTTTTCATTCTCTAGGAGGTTGCTTTGTTAGTTAATAATGAGATGAGCAGAGTTTGAATTAAAAAAAAAAAAAGATCCAGTAAAGGGTTGAATGGCTACACCTGTATGTAGTATTTGCATACAAATACATAATATCCACAAACATTAGGCCACAAATATCATTTGGTGTCAAACTCTCTGTACCTGGGGAATGACTTGCACCCAAGGGGAATTATAAACGATAAGTAAACTGCCTGGCATAGAAGCGCTTATCAATTGAAATTTCCTTGCGTATCAGTTATTCCCAAAGATACAGGCAGTCCCCGGTTATCGGCAGCTTCGGTTACTGGCGATCCGGTTTTATGGCGCTTGTCTAGCGACGACGACAACCAGATTTTCGTTGCTGATAACCAGTTATCGGCGCTGATCGCCTCTTATCAGCGGCGCCACTAACTGGTTATTGGAGCCGCTAACCGGTTATCAGCGCAGCTAACTGGGGATCAGTGCTATTATTGCCGATTTTCAGTTAGCGGCGATTTTCGGTTGTCATCATGCTGTCGGGAACGGAACCCCGCCAATAACCGGGGACTGCCTGTATTTGTTGTCTAATATTTGTGAATATAAAAAGGTCAAATGTGTAAAGTGACAAAGAAATAAAATACATAATATATGCATTACTTATACAGTACACAATACTGTATATGTAATTTCTACATTACATGTAATAAATACAATCAGTGTCATATAAGTACAATTTTTGTTAAACATTTGTATGAGCATAATAAAAAAAGATGTACCAAAGCAGCTATTGTAACTCTGTCTACCTACCAACAGTACATCTCAGCAGCAGCAATGTACCATTTTCTTTTATTTAAGATAATTCTCTCTCTCTCTCTCTCTCTCTCTCTCTCTCTCTCTCTCTCTCTCTCTCTCTTATTTAGGTGTGAATTTAACATTTAATAGGATTTTTAATAGAGTTGCAATGACCCTTTAATTTGATCTATAAAACAGTGATTAGTAATTATGTCTTCAGCAAAGAGCTAGTTAAATCATAATTTTTGAAATCATGGTCATGTAACAAAGTATGAATCTGAAGTGTTATTTTACTTATCATTTACATTCTTGGTGTGCTCAGCAAAATTCAAGTTTGACACTTGAAACACCTGCAATATTTTTATCCCAGATATTTTCTAGCCTGGTGTCTTCATATTCATGTAAGAACCATTTACTCAAATCAGTATCATTTCTAACAGAGTTATTTTTCCACTGACAACAGACCAAGTAGTTTTCCTAGTACACCCCCTCTCCTCTATAAAATTTTACTACACCAGAAAACAGTTAATTTTCCACTTTAGTTATGTCACAATAAAAATAAAACCAACTGCCACATGTAATTATTAGTGACCTAATATTTTTTAGGCTGAACCATAGGGAGACATGATTAGAATGAATTTGTTCATTTCACTTGCCAACCAATAGGGCATTCTCGACCTTGTGGTGAAGGAAGTAATGTTTGAATGCAGTGCCCTCTTATTATGTGTAAACTCCATCTTCCTCTTGGATATTGGTTTTAAGATCATCAGTTACATAAGTTGAGTATAAAAATTTTTTTTTAAATTTACCATGAAAGCATGTCAAGTTACTGTACACTGTCGCTTGATGTTACAAACGTTATGATAAATAGGGAGAAGAGCAAAGTCAGAAAGAAATAATGAAGCCTAGAATGACGTGAATGGTAATCCATTGGCCCAAGATGATTTTATGGAAGTCAAATTTATTCTTGGCTTTTGATTCCACAGTTTCTTCATTTGTCAGAAATTGTCAATGCCCAGGTACAGTAGTGCTTTTGCCTTCGTGACCTGGTTTTGTTGTAGGGTGTATCTTGGTGACTATTAAGAATCTAAGGGTTATAGTTGTTGAAATCTGTATTAAAATATCCCTGTAAATTTGAGGAGAATTTTAATAAAGTGTCCCATCATTTCCAAACAGTCTTTTCCAACCTGAAGTGCAAGATTTGTCGGCTAGCCCCTTATGATGAAGCGCACTGTCTTACTTTTGAAGCTATTGCACATGACTCGGATCATTTGAAGCCAACTACATTTGTTGCAGGAAGAACTGCCTTTGTCTGAATGATTGATGGCAGATATTTTTTAGCATAATTTTCTTGAAAATATAAACTATGGAGATTTAAATCAGGAAACTTAAGGGTGACACTCATAATATGAGTTTGTCATTTCTTTTAAGCTTCACTGATTTCAGTACTATCTCATGTCTCATGCAAATAAGGAAATAAATGCCACAGAAGGAAAAATGACAAAAATTGAGGTTATTGAAAAAAAAAGAGGTCAGCAAGTTTTGTGTTTATATGTAATGTGTGCATGTGCATATGAGAAAATTAAAAAAAAATTAGGATAATGTATGAGAGATAATAATAGGATTGAGGTTAGTGTTGAGAGAGAGGGAGAGAGAGAGAGCATGCAAAAGTCTTTGTTACTGTGAAAGTGGTTGTATAATATTTAAGGTTAATGTAAGAGAGAGAGAGAGCATACAAAAACTGAAGTGAGAGCTTGCATAAAAGAGAAAATATGAAGAAAATGGGCAAGTGACTAAATGACTAAGTATGATGAACTGGTGTATCAACAGAGATATATAATTTGCAATAATAATGATAATTAAATTTGAAGAATTCAACTACAGTATTGGTGAGAATTAATCATTAAGATGGAATAATATTTCCCAAGTTCTACTTAAAACCTTTTGAAAGTTGCCTTTTTAGATATTATTGTTAACCTCATAATATGCACAGTTATTTACAATGCAAGGGGTAATGAATATCAGTTATATTTTTTATTTTGCCCTTCTAATAATCATATTCTGGGTGTTGGCAGGTGTGTCACTTTTACTCTTAAGACAACACTTATCTGTTATAGTATTTCTACATATGTTATTTGTATATTGGTCTAAATAGGTTAAGCAAACATGTTTTGACTTGATCATAACATGAAAAACTTTCTACAGATGGAAGATGATGTAGAAGCATTGTGGACCGAAGTGCTGACATCTGGAAATTGGCAGACCACTCCCATGGATAAGCAAGCACCAGAAATAGATACCCAGCTCAAGCAGATTCCAGTAAAAGAAAAGCATGCATCTTGTCCTGCCAAAGAAGCACAAGATAGCGGACCACAATTGTCCATAAAAGAGACTTTTTCCAAAAAGTTACCATCCATTACCATCACAGAAATCCCACGGCAGCGTCAGCTGAGTGACTTTATTCCGACAGATGTCCCCTCTTTGAGAACCCAGTATGAAAGTCGAATGGGAACAGTTATGCCCTTCTCTTGTCCTCACTGCTCTTACACTGGAATGCGAAAAGACCTGTTGAAGCTTCATGTTTTGACCCACACAGGAGAGAACCCATTTTTCTGCCCTTACTGTTCATACCAAGCCCCTTATATAGACCTGTTAGAAGAGCATGTTCATGTTCATACTGGTGTACAGCCATATCACTGCCCTTATTGTCCCCTTAACTCTCATGAACGAAGTAACTTGCAAAACCACCTTTCCATACATGTGAAAGAAAAGCCTTTTGTATGCACAGAATGTCCCTTCCGTGCCACACAGAAATTACTCCTAGACTTACATATGCAGATTCACAGTGAGACTGAAAACCTCAGTGATTGATTGATAAGCATTGCTGAAGTTAAGTTTGAGTGCAAAATTTATCAAAGAAAAGTAAAATTAGATATTTTGATGCTTGTTATATGTATTTCAGTTAAGAAAAGAGTGGAAGTTATACAGTTTTAGTACAAAATTTATCAAAGAAAAGTAAAATTAGACATTTTTGTTTGTTATATGTATTTCAATTAAGAAAACAGTGGAAGTTATACATTTTTGATTGAGCTCTTAAGATCTACAACTAGAAATTCTTCATTCCCTGAATATGGTACTAAGAATTTTCTTCACTATTGAAGCGAGTACCTTTTGACTGATGTAGATAGTGAGCCAAGTGAACGTGGTTGTATGCATTGTTTGAGATTTATATTACCCTTAATCATAGACACAATTTAATTGTTTTGACAAGTTGTTTTAGGATTTTGCTGTATTAGGACGAAACTCTTCCATAAGGAGGTATGTAGTAAGTGTACTTGTGTTTATGTTTGAAATGTTTTTTTAATAATCTGCCAGTGGTAGTAACACTGGTTATAGTTTTTATTCTGCTTTCTAGCTTGAAGTTGCTTATACTATTAAGTGGTACTAACCATACTAAAAGTGTTTACACCATCATGTTGCAATATATTTAGGTGTTTCTATTTTTAAGAAGTCTGCCAAGAAGCCATCTATAATTTTTAAAGTGAAAACCAGTCTGCTATAAGGTTAGGGAAAGAAAATATCATAAGTTTTTTCAAACTTGAAAGATTGTGAGCCTTTATTTGGAGAATTTTTTTTTTTTTTTTTTATGATCCTGACAGGTTTGATATTAAATTGTCAGATACATATTTTTATTGATTAAATGAAGCAAAAACATTAAAGACTGTGCTCCTTTTGTTAGGAAATAAAAGGTTATAATATTGATATATATTTTTAAATTGCAAGATAGATCATTTTATTCAATAATGATGCAACTTCTGAGAGTAAATATTCAATATAGAACTGCTCATTTTAGCTCGCTTGATTTTTCCAACACTAACTGTAGCTTATTTGGTGCTGTGTTAAGAAAATAATTGCTAAGATAAGTAGTAACTTCTACTGATTGCTGCCTTGAAACAGGAAATCTTTTTAGCATTTTGTTTTCAGTACTTTGTGCATCACTTTCATGTTTGTAAAATAACTGTATTTTCGCCAAGGATCATTTTCCATTTTGGGGTTCTTGTCAGTGAGATAAATGCTGGAAAACTGAAAATTTATGGCAAGTCTAACCTTAGACAAACAGTCACCCCTTTGTATTTAGTGGTGACCAGAATCATTGGTAGGATTCAGAGTCCGATGTGTTTTCCACAGGACTTTGCAAAGGCTGACATAGTTCTGAAGTTTAATTAATTTTAGTCATGACTTTCATGCTATCCATCATATGCTGATCTTGCGCACTGCTATCCTGCAAATCGCTTCATAGGCACTCAGTTATGAGGAATACATTAGTCTTTGGTAAGTTTAACCCTTGAGTGCCCCTTGTGCCTTAGGAGTTGTTTAGTGCTAGATTGACTGCGTACCAAACATTGCTCCTTTTATATTTCCTATAGCACCACAGTTAACATTGCTGTACTGTACTTGTTCTCAGGCATTGGGGCTGCTACTTGTTGACAGTGAGAACATATTCCTCCCAGTGATTATGAGAAGTCGCAAAAGTTTCTTGTTATTTCTGCTTTTAAGTTTTAAGATAATTTTTGTGTTTAATTTATGCTATAGAATGTTTGATTTACATATCTTCCACTATTAAACAGATGGTGTATGCACATATAGGTAGAACACTTGCCTCACCAGTAGGTGGTCATGTGTTTTTTTTTTCTTAAGTGACCTGAAACACTGTTGGCGCACTCCTTTGAGTCCCATGTGCCTCCTGATTACCTAAGCAATACATTGTGTACCTGGTAGTTATTGGACTTTGATGAGTTGTGATTGTAGAAAAGAGAATGGGGCTAGTAGCATCATCTCAAAAGACTTGTTAAGAACTGAAATGCTAATATGTACAGTCTAGAGTCACCCCTCAAAGGGGAAAGGCATGTGATATGCAAAGAATATAAATTGTCCTAAAATGTATAATGAATACCTGTACAGTATAAAGTAATTGCAATTTTGCATAATTATCATATGTGCTCTATATATTATATAATATTTTTGTATAAATATAGTATTATCATCGTTCATAATATGCACACACACTTATGGAACAAGCCTCATTGACATGTGTGTGGCCTAGCAAGCTTTTACAGAGCAAAGCACAAACATGTGAAAAACAAGAAATGAAAGTGAAAAGAAGTGAAGAGAGTATACTAAAGTATACATTCATAATAAACAAGAGTTCTGAAATAAGAGAAAAAAAATTGCAAAGTAATATATTTGAGTTTAGTATTCGAGCCTCTTCAATCTAAGAGCATCAACATCCAGAATGCTGCCTGGAGGACTCTTCTACATCTTCGCAGTTGCAGTGAAATGAAACATTTGCAGTTTGAGGTGGCATAATATTGTACCACCTTTCAAATGTGAATGCTGATACCTTGTGAAAATGATTCACAGTTGTCATTTTGAAGAAAGGGGAACCACCCCTTCAAGCGTTCACAAAGGTCCCTGGTGAGGCTGCTGACATCCGGACAATAGCACAAAGGATGTAGAGCATGTAATATTAGCACCATAACCTTGGCAGATATAAATGCTGAAGAGAATGAAGTTCATGTTGCTTGATGCATGTACATAACAGCCTTCAAGCTTAAAAAAAGCAAAGTGGTGAACAGTACTGAGTGGCTTGTGGCTTTCTGACTTGAATGGCTATTGATTATAGTATGTCAAATATTTTATAGAGGATTTGATCTCTTTCAGTTGAAGCTATTCTAATCCTCCAAATATTTTTAGATTCAAACTGGCATGTATTGATAATTATTTTAATGATTAAGATATAGTTTTAGTGGTGGCACTTAGGGTAAGAGTTGTGAATTTCTTCACATTGTTAGATTAGTGGAAAGTAAGTCTTTATGTAATGATGGTCATAACCAAAAGAATATTGTGAATTTGGCATGATATGCTATTGTGCTTTACACATTTTGTTCACAGAGGGAATTCTTATTTTCCACAAAGTGTTCTATTTCTGCAAAGTATAACTCTGTTATAGAAAATAGAAGGTATAAAAGTATGAATTTATGTGAACAAATTGTGTCATAGGGTAAATGTACGGTATTTACTAAAATATTGTATTTTATATATATATATATATAATATATATATATATATATATATATATATATATATATATATATATATATATATTTACGGTATTTACTAAAAATATATATAATTTTATATATATATATATATATATATATATATATATATATATATATATATATATATATATATATATATATATATATATATATATATATCTTGCAGTGTGCCTTGATAAAGTAGTTATAGTCAAAAACTCCTTTAATAATAAGTGATGTTATGCATCCCCCCCCTTTAGACTGTCATTCGATGGGCCAGAGTTCAATTCCCGGGGCCGGCTGAAGAAGAGTTAGTTAGAGGAATTTATTTCTGGTGATAGAAATTCATTTCTCGCTATAATGTGGTTCGGATTCCACAATAAGCTGTAGGTCCCGTTGCTAAGTAACCAATTGGTTCTTAGCCACGTAAAATAAGTCTAATCCTTCGGGCCAGCCCTAGGTGAGCTGTTAACCAGCTCAGTGGTCTGGTAAAACTAAGGTATACTTAACTTAACTTTTCATCCCCCTTTATATAGTATTGAGTGGTTAAGGAAATCAAGCTTAGTAATTAATACAGTATAGTAGGTAAGTTTAAGGGATATGTTTAGAATACTTTTCATTTTTTCTTCCAGCTTTTTTAACATTTATTGCCCTCGGAGGAGTTTATATGCTTGCATTTCTTACTGATTAGGCTTTGCAATATACGAAACCTCATTTTATGGCAGTACTTTTCTGGGAAGAAAGTAATAATTCTTAATCCCAAAAACCCAAGAGTGTGGTTTAGGAAGTTTTCTTTTTCCACTTATAAAGTTAGCTTTGTTTAGGGTACATTGTTACCATTGTACTTTTTATTTAAGGACCCTTCTCTATCTTTGATGACACCTGACTGACCCAGGTCTTGTCTTTGAGTATGATAATTCTGGATCAACAGTATATGAAAGCAAAATCTATGCCCCAAGACATCATCTTTAAGCCTTATGGGATTATGAAAGCCACTTGGTGCACAGTGGCATGTTTGGAAATATACTTTGGAAAAGGAATACTGTACAGTATGGCTGCTGTAAGAATAAGTAGGAGACCAGATCTTTGTCTCTAGTTTTGAGGAGTTGTGAACTTGGTTGAGAAACTTCATTCACTTGTTAGCAGAGGTGGGATTTTTTCCCCATCATATTGACAGAGATTCTGATGTTTTGGAGCATTGTGTGGGCAGAGAACTTACTGGTTCTACACTGGATGCTCTGTACACTAGTAGAAATGAATGGGAAGGAGACTAAAGAGTAAAAACCCTCAGACTTGCCAGTGTCTGATGGTATTTGGCCAGGTCAAGGCTATTTTTGCTTAGCTGAATGGTATCCAATCATTGGGCATCAATGCTATTTTTAAAAACTCAAATCAAGTTTTACTATGCTATGCCAAATAAGATGGCCACACCTGGTTTATTGTATGGGCTTGATGTGTTAAGTAATGGGCATTGTTTGGTAAACCATTTGACCATAATAATGAAATACTCAATGATACCACCAGCCAGGATGCAACAGCTGGATCTTTAAAAATTTGGCCTATCTAGAGAATGTAGTCCCAGGTATGAAACTCAATTATATTGATGTAATTTTCAAGAAAGCCTAGATGAAATTTGGACTCAAGTTTACCACCTAACTTTTTTTGTATGCACTTAGAAACCACTGAATGATATGTGGAATCATAGGTGGCTGTTTGTAAACATAATTTGGTTACCTCTGTTTCTGTCAAATATAGGTAAACATATACAGTACCTTACGTGTATAGATAAGCACTGTGCATAAATAATATACTGAATAAGCATTACAATAAGCTCTCTTTCCAAAGTCATTCTTATGGTGACAGTGCATTAAGTAACCAAATGTAACCCAGTGGTAAGATTTAAGAAGAGTTGCTAAGAAATATATTGTATTTTCTTGACAGACCACTGCATAATTTTGTCCTACTTGTGATATGATTTGCAAATTTTCATGTCCAAGTGCTTTAGCCCTTAAAATTTGTAACAAAAGTTAGATTTCAAAATGTTAGTTTTTATATTTCATTAAGGTTTGACATTGTAGATTGTATGTTAGGGAGTATATTTCTTAATAATACAAATAAAAACAATATATTACAGACTATTATAGAGGATCAGTAAAAATTCTAAAGTCCTGTTGGGTTTCAATGATTTTTTTTTTTCTTTCCTATTATATCTGCTTAAAATAATTTATCATAATGTAGCTTTGCCTCTAGATAGAGTACTTTTAACTTAGTGATCACAGTTTTCGTTCACCATCATGTTATCCTTCTGTCTGTACAATTCCCAATTTTCCATTTACTGTTGACTTGTAACATTTATATATGTACTCAAATAACACATCACAGTTCAAAATGTAGTGCCTTGGGTTGTGTGGAATAACAGATTAAAATTATAAGGAGATGTGATGCAAGAGTGTAACACTATGCAATAAACGTCTATAAGATCACACAAGTATTATTGCTAGAATCCTTTAAAGTCACATTTGGAACGAATTCTCAAGAAAATAGATGGAAGAAGTTGGGCCAACATTCTTTCTAGAGGCTGCCGAGATCACATTGTCAAGTATATGCTGTTCATGCCTAATAAATGGAAGGTGTGGGATCCTCTTTAAGAATCTGCAGGCTTCCAATCCCTTGTAGATATGGCAAGTTATTGGAGAGAAAAATTTTTAAAAGATGGCAATTTAATGAAATTATTATACTGCAACAGCAACAATCCATACTAGACTAGACCAGTCTGTCAGATGCTGCACAGTATGAAATCAAATTTAAGTGATTTATTTGCTAATAAATGGATGGAGGATTTTGGTAACGTGTCTCCCAGAATATCGAAAAAATGTAGTGTAGACAGAAACACTTCACACACTCAAATACAGTAGCTGCTAATGTTCATATTAGAATACCTTGATTATATTGCCCAGTATTAATGGAAAGGAATACAGTACTTATATTACCATGCACATGAAATATTATGTTCAGTAGGTAGTGTTCATATTCAAGTACAATCAAGCAAACTTATATGAACCAGCCATAATACATACCAGAAACCTGTTTTTTACATTTATAACTTGATGGAGGTATAGAAATATAATCTACTGATTAGTTACTCTACACTGTCTTATTAATACTCTTTATGTCTGATTTATTTTTGTTTTTATTAACAGAAAATTGGGAGTAAATATTTGTATTAAAAAAACTTATACCGTTCAACATTTGGTCATCTCACACTGTCTTTGTAAATGTCTGACTTAAAATTAACTAATATTAGCCCTTCTAGCCACTGTCATTGCTTTGATTACCTCCTAAAATTCCAGTATCTCTCTGTGCTTGGTTAAAAAAGAAGTACTTGTCCGCAGGGTGGCCAGACATCTCACCAGGTATGGACATCTAGCAGGAATACCCACCAATTCCCCTCTCACCAGTCATACGGCACTGTCCATCAGTGTCCACACTGTGACTACAATGATGTGAATTTCGAAGCACTGAAGAGCCACATCAGGAACCATCCAGGAGAGAAAATGTTTTACTGCTTTTATTGTCGTTATAAATCTGTCAGGAAAGACACATTTAACGAGCACCTCAATACCCACACGGGTTCAAAGCCTTACTCTTGCCCATATTGCCCCTACAGTGCATCGCATCGATGGGTATTAAAATGTCACATCCGGGTACACACTGGTGAAAAGCCTTATGCATGTCAGTACTGTAATTATCGGGCTACCCAAAAAAGTTGTTTGAATGCGCACATGAAGACACACAAGTGATAATGGAGTTGAAATGGACACTATACAGGAAGCTTTGCTCACCAGTGGACATTAAGTTATTGAAACTGTTGGAATGGGACCTGTTAACTGGATGCTAAATTTAGCTCCGATAAATTTTGCTTCAGTATTTGATGATTAAGTTCTTTTCATGGGTTTTCCATGCATATCTCACAAAAAATTTGATTTTCTTAGAGGAGAGCAAATTTTATGTAAAGAGGCAAAGTTCAGTGCTGTAGATAATTTTAAGGCGGCTTCTGATTTAAGGAACTAAAACTTCTCTTGATATTAGTTCTACATAGATCCTTAAGAATATCAGCTTTTATGCTACATCTTTTCTTCAAAATGAGACCTGTAACCCAAGAATCCAGCTGATTGGTCAGTCCAGGAAGAGTTATTATTAAAAGAAAGCTGTTTCTTGTATCAAAAAAGATTATTAGGGATATTTCCATGAAAACAATATAACTTCATTTACCATCATATATAGAAAAAAATTCAGCATCCACCGGAGAAATAAAAACAAACAATTTCAGCATCTAACTTTTATTTTACAGTATATTGTTGTTTACAAGAAAAGGTATTTCACCACCGGTTTTTAAAACATCAGCTCAGCTGTTCTCTCATTAAATTCATAAGACTGTAATTTAATCATTCAAATTATTTATCATAACCAGGTTATTTATTTCAACAATAGGCTTAATAGATCTGAAAATAGTGCAGGAACTAAGTGCCAGCAATTAGTAATTGACAAAATTGGGTGGCACTCCATTACAAGCTGAGAAGAGTCATTGTACAGTCACTGCCATATTAATGGTATTGCATTGTCAGATAATGTTGTCATTCAACAAAGGAAAGACCAAAATTAATATTAACAGAAAATGTACATTGGGATTCAATACAGTATGTAGTGTGTGTGGAATATGCATATGATTTCATCAACCAGTCAAAATGTCTTCTTTTTTTTTTTTTTTATGTTTGAAGGCTGTAGCCCTTCTCCTCCTCCTACCATCTCTAGTAGGTTCTGTACAGCTTTGAAAATTTGTAGTATATAAATACTCTGTAGTACTAGAGGGGAATATATACAACCATTGTCAGTTAAGTATGATGTTGCAAATAGTTCCAAAGTTCTTTTGTGCTGTTGTAAAAACCTCAGTAGTTGGGGATGTTACACAAAAAAAATTAAGAGGCTAACTACTTTTTTTGTCATGTACATTTATTCTATTGTTTTCTCTTTGTTAGAATGTGTAGGTAGTATTTATTATCTTCAACATTAGTTCATGAACTAATTATTATTATTCATTGTGAATAACTGTGAATATTACATGACATAGATATGAAAATTTAATGTACTTTATAGGCATACTGTATACTGCACCATTAGCATTCTTGTTGTCTGCCATATTTTTGTTTTTATTTACAAAGAATTGGATGCAAATGTCCCAAAAAAAATTTATATGACATTTGGTCATCTATTACCCTTGCCTTTGTAAATGAGTGAGGTAAGATGAAATAACATCAGACCTTTTAGGCCGCTGTTGTTACTTTTATTTCCTCCTAAAAGTCTACTATCTCTCTGTGCTTGGTTAAAAAAGAAGTCCTTGTTCGCAGGGTGGCCAGACATCTCATCAGGTATGGACATCTAGAAGGCATGCCCAACAATTCTCCTCTCACCAGTCACCTGGCACTGTCCACCAGTGTCCACACTGTGACTACAGGGATGTGAATTTTGAAGCACTGAAGTTCCACATCATGAATCATCCAGGAGAAAAAATGTTTCACTGCTTTTTTTGCTCTTATAGATCTGCCAGGAAGGACACATTTAAAGAGCACCTCAATACCCACACGGGGTCAAAGCCTTATTCCTGTCCTTATTGCCCCTACAGTGCATCTCATCGATTGGTGTTGAGGAATCACATCCGGATACACACGGGTGAAAAACCTTACGCATGTCAGTATTGTAGTTACCGTGCTACCCAAAAAAGCTCTTTGAACACGCACATGAAGACACACAAGTGATAACGGAGTTGAAATACATACTGTACTGCATACAGTGAGCTTTCCACTCGGCATTAACTTACTGAAACTGTAGACATGTGGGACTGTTAATTAGATATTAAATTTAGTTCTGTCAAAATCTGTATCATTTATCCCTATCAGTGTTTGATGATTATGATCTTTTTATGACTTTTCATGCATGCCTGACCAAAAAATAATATGATTTTCTTAATGGAGACTGATCTTGTGGTAAACAGCATAAGCCAGAGCAATCATTAATTTAAAGAATTTTAAATGAGTTTCTGATCTAAGGAACTAAAACTTCTCTTGTTACGGGTTCTGTAATAGATCCCTAATAACATTTGCTTTTTTATGCCACAACTCTTCTCTGTAATGAGATCTGTAACCCAAGAATTCCTTTCAGCTGTCAAGCCCAGGAAGAGTTGTTATTCAAGGAAAAGCTACCTCCTATATCAAAAAAGGTTTTAAGTGGTATCTTCCTGAAATTATTTTGGTAACTTTATTTACCACCATATATAAATAAAAAAGCATCCACCTAAAAAAAATAATAATTTCAGTATTCAGTGTCTAACTTTACAACCCCCTACCCTTCTTCAAGGCACTAACCTACTAAGAGATCTTTCAGAACCAGTTTTTAAAACTGATTAGCTTACTATCACTAAATTCAGAAAACAGTTTCATCAAAAGACTATAACAAGTTATGTATTCATTTCAACAATAGGCCTAACAAGAGGTCTGAAAGTGTCGCAGGAACTAAATGTCAGCTATGGACAATTAACAAAAAGAGGTGACGTTACATCACAAGCTGTGAGGAATCTTTTTATCACTGCTTTTAGGCACAGGAACCCTTTCAGTAACATTACATTTAACACTAGGATTGGATATGCAAGTGGGAGCTAAGTTTGTCATATAAAAACACTGCCTTTGATCATTCAAACAGCTATTATTTTTTATGTTTTGACCTTTATGGGATCACAGAAAACCAGATGAATTCTTGAACATCCACCACCATAGACTGTTTACCTCTAATTGCTAATATCCAGATCTGTGAAATATGAGAAAGTAAGACAGTATAGTAAAAAGCCTCAGTGCCGCTTTGCCTCTTGCTCTGAAGTTATTGGAACTTTGGTCCTCATTTCCAGTTATAAGTGCTGATCTGTATAGAATCTTTCAAAAATTATAACAAGACAGCTGTTAAAAAGTCCTCTTCTGGGAGACCATTGTGATCAATTATTATTCAAGCATATTTTGGACAAATAGTTTCTGCACAACTTTGAAGGATTGCTTTGTGCAGATACTAAAGAACAAGATGGAAATGTATAAACCAGTATCATCCAGGTACTTTATGGTATTGCAATTTAGAGGGGTGTTCCAATATAGCGTCGAATTTCAACTTATCGCTGGTGGTTGTGGAACCTAACCCCCTGCAAATACGGGCGGGGGGAGTCGACTGTAGTCATTCCAGGTGTGACATTTTGTAATTGCAAAAGTTAACTGAACAAAATTTTGAGAGGGAAAGAGAAGCTTTGTGGTAGAGGGAGAGAGTTAGGAATCTTCTAAAAACTTTATATCATATCCTTTATAATAATTTCAGTACCAGAATAGAAAAAAAATTGAGTGAAAAATTGAATGAGATGAGGACGGAATGAAAAAAAATTTGTTGGAGTAAGAGATACTTTTAGACATCTAACATACAGCAAATCTTCTCAAAGTGCTAACAAGGATAACAGTCATGCCAGATTCAACTTTCATTTCTGAAGATGAAATGTGAATGATTTATTCATAACTTGAGACCATAATCATAAATTCAAATTGATGATTTTCCCAAAATTCCCAGCTTCCAGAAACTTCCCATTATAGCTTTCATTGGAGCTCTAAGCAACAAAGATTTACAGCTTTCCTGGTTTGAGCCTTAGTGGCTAAAATGGAAGAGTTATAACGGGTCATGTCTCTTCCATATTCATTAAAATTAAGCATTATTGGAATACCTTAGCCTCGGGAGAAAAGAAATTGCCAAGATTAAGAAAGGTGACAATCTTGACTGATTGATTGAACCATGAAAGTGACCACAGTATTTTATTTTATTTTATTTTAGTTATATTTCATTTTATGTTAAACCTTACATTCCCAAGAATTAAGATTTGTAATGTGAAACTACAGATTGAGAAATCTATTCATTCCATAAAGGCATATACAGTACTGTAACTGCCTATTTTAATAGTTCAAACACTAAATACCCTGTATACCTTAAACTAAAATGCTTATAACTGCCTACTTTAATAGTTCACTGCCTATTTTAATTGTTCCAACACCAAATATACCCTAAACTATCATCCTACAACACTTTACTGTCATTTCAAGAGTCATCTTACAACATTACCATTAAAAATATATGGCTTACAACTACATGTGAAAACTAATCAAGTTACCCCTATATTCAGGCACAGTCATTTTCTCTCATAAAGATTTAGTTTTAGTTTTGCATTTTCATTTTTATGATACAGTAATTCATATCTCATTGAGAGAGAGAGAGAGAGAGATCCGAGGTGTTTACAACCAAGTCTAAGTACAGTAGCTGGGGACGAGACGTGACAGGCCAGTTAAACTAGCAGGGGAGGAGAGTGTGACCTTGAATCAGCTCGGCAAGTATAATTTTTATGAACAGTAATTCATATTTCATTAAGAGAGAGAGAGAGAGACAGAGACAGAGAACTGAGGAGTTTACATCGAAGTCTAAGAACAGTAGCTGGAGACAAGACATGGCAGGCATGGTTAAACTAACTGGGGAGGAGAGTATGACCTTGTGTTCCCTACGTATGAAATTCGGATTTTAAATAGTTTTACGGTGATTAGAGACGAAACATCAGCAGCGATAAAATATTCTTTTGTGTACTGTTGTAATACGGGTGATAATCATAGAGTCAACTTACAGTGCAGTAAATCAGGAAAAGAAAAAAATTGGCAACACATACCTACGTATGCACACACTCATTCGGGACAATCTTTTTTTTTTATACAGTATACATATTACCGTACAGTGATATAGATCAATATAATAAAGGGATTTTGACAAAGGAAAAATCTATTTCTGAGGAAGGTCCCATGTCACCCATTGAAATATGGAATTTCACCGGCTGACACGGGACTGGACTCAGAAATACAGTATACAGTAAATGGATTGTGCAAGTGAATAGTGTTTTATATTTTTCTGTGTTTTTTCATTAAAGGATATGTATACTGAGAGAGAGAGAGAGAGAGAGAGAGAGAGAGAGAGAGAGAGAGAGAGAGGGTTGAACTGAACAGTATGTTTGCATCAGAAAGCTGTTTTGTGATTTTGCGGGATTTTACTTTAACATTTTATTGATATTTTGCTGTGTTTTTCATCAAACGATGTGTATACTGACAGAGAGGGAGAGAGAGAGAGAGAGGGGGTTGGGATTGAATTGAGTTAATATGTTTATATCGGAAAGGTGTTTTGTGATTTTGTGGGATTTTACTTTTAACATTTTATTGATACACTGTATTGCTGTATTTACATTAATATCAATATTTGAAAATTAGTAAATCATTTATCAAGAAAAATGTATTTAGTCAAGAAAATAAAATGAAAATACAGTAATTAGTGAATATTGCTTTATGAAAAAATCTGCGAATTAGTGAATTTTTTGTGATATATTTGGAGGTGCGTTCCACAGGAAAAACCACGAATGACTGATTCCGCAAATATTGAACCACGAATAAGCGCGTGTCCACTGTACATAGTAATTTTTCCCACACCAAAAAAACTCCTTTTTGCAAGGCAAATCTTTCTTAGAAAGGTTAACAGATATACAGTAATCACAAAAAGCTGGCAAAAAGTAGCATTTCAGGATGTGTTTGATTGTACAGGTTGACCATCACTAATCCGGCATCATTGGGACCTGGAGGGTGCCGGATTAGCCATTTGTTAGGCTAGAATACACGAAACCCAGCAGCTAAGCACCTCGTCTTAGAATTAAAGTATCCCAAAAATCAGTACAAGTTGGTTAATAAAGAAAAGACAATTATCAAATAAAGGTAGTGCTCAAGTTACGATAATTCGACTTGCGATATTTTGAGTTTACAATGGGGTTAGCAATAATTAATACCACGTCTGAAAATATTTAGGATAAAAATATTTTTAGATTTATTATGAGGCTTGAGGAGAGACCAACTTACAATAGACCAACTTCTTTTCCTCCATCTCTTTATTCCATCTGCTAGTTAAAAAGTAAAGAGAATGATAAAAGTATTGTTAGTAACGTTATACTCTTGCGTAATCACGTGCAAGCCATAAACAACCCGGACGGGAACTGATGTTTGGCTAATAATCGTATCGGATAACAACTGTTGTGCTTGTATTTCAACCATCGTGTATCGGTAACACAAAATTACTGTACTTATGTTACAAATGACGTTAAGTACTGTACAATGGGACTGATATATTTTTACACTATACCCTTATTTGGAGAAAAGATCGGCGGGGAAATATACTGCTACAGTAACTTTAGGCTGCAAGTTGTGGCTGAAGCTGAAAACAAAGTTAAAGCTGTCAATGACTATAAATTATCGTGCATCGGCAACATGGATGAAACTGCGACCGTAAAAATAAAACTGGAGAGAATGTATTTTTAATCAAAACTACTGGGCAGGAAAGAATACAAATTACTACTGTTTTCACGCCCGATAAAGATAAATAAATAAAGCTTCGTATTATGATGAAATCAGAGAAAATAATGACGGAATCTCGATTTTTCACACAAAACAAACATTCCCCCAAAGCGGCCAGCCGCCAATTCCCGAAGAGCGTCATATATTAACGAAAAAAATAGGTAAAATTAGTTTCTGGCGAGACAAAAAAAAAAGTTATATTTAGACTTAAAAACGCCCGTATAACGAAAAATATCCTCGTCCCAAATAAATAAAGCATCATATTTATTTAAGCTAACTAGAAGCAAAGAAAAGCGCTTTGAGCGTGGTTAAATGCGTGAAAATAAACACCAGCGATACCGATTTAAAACAAAACATTGATCGCAATTTATAATACAATTGGGGAAACTACTGTAGTAAAGCATAACTTTTTCGAGCCATGAAAAGATGTACATTTTGTTATGTTGTTTGTATAATACTGTTAATATGTGAATAGAGTTCAGTATAATGTAGGCTAGGCTACCAGTTTGTTGATGCAGCACACTGCGCCCACGAAATCGTGGCGGCGGCGGCGAGTTAGTGCAGCGACCGGGAAATTTGAAAGTGTAATGGAAACATTGAAATTACTCTGGCCGAAATTTGTGCGGATTACTGATTGTTCGGACTACTGATTGCGGATTAGTGATGTAGCCTGTACATACAACAATATCTAGTCATGAGGGTTATTTTGTGTCTGCTTTCACAGAGGCTACTGGTTGTGAGAGCCCTTTGATTCATTAGGTCTCTGGCCTTGTATGAAAGAGATCTTTTGCCCAAGTTTCTGTTTTCATAGGGGTTTAACAGGATTACAGTACAGAAGAAAGGGATCTAACCTCGAAATGGTAACACATAATGGCATACTGTACTGCAACACAAGAATAGGTATAGTTTTGCGATCTAATTTCTGTGTCCAGAAGGATAGATGTTTAAGAATTGTGCAATAATTTACCTATGGATACCCTGTACAGGAAAGTATACCAATGGTATTCTTTGTATTTTGTGCAAAATGGGGGAAACAAGTCCGTACCTGTGTACCCATGGTGCCAAGAAATTCCCATGCGCAGTATCTTATCTCTGAATTTGCATGAGACCACTCATCCAGTATATCTAAGTGAAACATTGAGAATGTACTGTCAGCTTGTCTTATTCAAGACAAAAACATTGCCAACATAGTTGCAGTCTAGTGATGGATGTCTTATGTATTTCTTGTTTGCAATATTACATTTCTGTGTACTGCTGTAAACTACAGATATTTTTTATTCAAAAAACTTTTACCAATTTGTTGGTAAACAAGCTACAGTGTAAGAAAATGTGTGTAACCCATTAACGGTATTTAAGATACAGTATGTATTTTATGGCTCAAGCACCGCTAAAGAAATCCATAATTGTGGTATTGTTCCACTAAAGAATCCATAACTGTGGTATTTTTCCTTTTATCATAACCAGTAAGACAAAGACCTCCTCTGCAGGTGGAGCAGGGTTCCAGATACCAGTGGAGTGGCTGGCCAAGACCTTCTGAAGAGACTCAAGACATAACAACGGGGAAGGATCACCACTGCCCACACTGTAACTATCACACAAGAACTGTGGGGAACCTGAAGCGACACATAATGAGGCACACGGGGGAGAAACCCTTTTCCTGCTCCCTTTGCTCTTACAAGACCAGGAGGAAAGACAGCCTTAAGGAACATCTAAAGCTCCACACTGGAGAAAAGCCGTTTGCCTGTCACATCTGTTCATACACGGCTACTCACCGAATTTCTTTGAAGAGTCACATGCTTAAGCATATGGAATGAACATTGCTGTGAGAATATGTTGTTAAAGTTCAAATTTTATGTCCTTAATATTTTCTTGCAAAATTAGCAGACCTTAACTTGATATGTAATTGAACAATAGGTGAATACAAGTAATGCAAGACTTGTTGCCTTGGATCTCTGATTCATAGAATTTTTGGATGGGGTCTTTGTGGTTTGTTTAGGTAAAATTGTGATAGTTTTGACAGTTGCTGCTATTATCATGAATCTTTTCTTCTTTTTCTGAACTTGATGTTATCTGATATGTGGTAAGCCCTCAGTTGCTTCTTTTGCAGCCATTGTGAGAAAGTCAGTTAGTGTGATAGATACTTTTTTCCATTTTATTTCAAGGCAGAAAAGAAAAGAAATCCGAAGACTCAAAGGCAGCATAGATTTATGCACTTCTTGCTGACAATGTTGCTACGCAATTTCAGTAAAATTTTTACAAACTCTTATTTGAAAGATTTAAGGTAGGTTGTCTTAGTTTGGATATAAGCTAGACTGTTATCTCACCGTTTCCTCACATTTACCCTGGAAAACTTTAGGGTCGCAGTGTTTGGGCTGTTCCTAAAATTTATACATCCATCTGTAGAAGAGATCCTATGATCAGTTCAGTGATGAATGGGTTGTTTCTGCTCTTGTCGTTTTATATTTATTTTATGATAATAGATTAGACAATATTTCCAATATTATGCTTTGTGGTTTTCCTTTTGAATTCATATGTATACCATATATTGTATGTGAAAAATTTGTGTTGAGCTTTGATACATATTAGCCATAAAAAATGTTATTTTGTTGGGAAGGACAACAATCATTCTGTGGACATTTATTTTTCCTTATCACATGAAAGAGTTTTGCATGCTTGCCTTAAATCTGTACACTTCCCTCCTGCCTCCCCAAGATTTTCAAATAATGAAAAGCATTAAGGTGGTTTTGTTTATGCTGAAATGTATCTTTAAACATGGGATAGTGTTTAAAACCTGACCTTTTCTGCAGATGGAGTCTAATGTTCACCATTACCAGTGGCTTGAGAGAGGTGGGAGCATTTCCTCTTCAGTCCCAAGGACCCATGTGTGTCCCCATTGCGACTACAGCACGCTGGACCCAAGTGTATTCAAGCGTCACATGTTTAGGCATACAGGAGAAAAGCCCCTTTCCTGTTCTCTCTGCCCTTACAGGACTGCCAGGAGGGACTGCCTGAAGGCTCACATGAAAGTCCACACGGGAGAAAAGCCTTACTCATGCCCTCATTGCTCATATAGGTGTTCTCACAAAGTTTCATTGAAGCTGCACTTACGCAAGCATCCAAATTGTGAGCCCTCTTCTCAGTAAATGCACTGGTGTTGTTTAATTTTAGATTCAGTTCTAATATAGTAGTTCTTTAAGGAGTAGGTACTGTTGACATTTCACTTATTGTAGATTTGGTAAAATCATATTGGATAATATAAAAGTTGTATTTTTTACTTGAAGTACAGTAATAATGTAACTTCGTATAAACCACATATGTACTATGTATGCAAAGATTGTAAAACAAAAAATGTTAAATTATGGTAATAAATCTCTGTCTCCTACCAATCTTTATGTAGATTCCTTTACTATTCGTTATTAAATTATAAAATATTTGGTCAAAGGTTTGACATCTGCAAATAATTATGGGGATCCTCCAAATAATGTACAAAAAAATAATTAGTGCAGTTATATCAAATCAGAAAGCTTTAAGAAAAGGAGGTTGATAATTAAGAAGTCATCTGCTTATTTTGTTATAATAGGCATGGTTATTAAGCTTCATTATTTCTTGCACACAGTACAACCCAATGTTTTACAATTATCTTCAGTTCATATTACAGTATATACTGAGACTCATTGTTGATAAGAATTCCAAAGCAAATGCTTTTAATATTCACTCAATATTCTTCACTTTCCAACAGCTTTAGCACTTACTTAGAAAAAAAAAAAATTATATTACTAATGGCATGCAGGGTATGTTGTTATTGTCTCTGGTTCTTATAACTATTTCAATATTATCGCCACTAAAATTTTTTTCTCTTTCTCTCTCTTATCTGTACAGGCGGTCCCCGGTTTACAACGGGGTTCCGTTCTTCTTGCCGTCGTAACCGAAAATCGTCGTAAGCGGAAAATTGTCAAAAATCATAAGAAAACCTTACTTTTAATGCTCTGGGTGCATTGAAAACGATGTAAACTGCATTATTATTGAGTTTTACATCAAAAAACCTTCAAATTATGATTTTCTGCCATTTTGGGGCC
Source organism: Macrobrachium rosenbergii (assembly GCF_040412425.1). Classification (NCBI taxonomy): domain Eukaryota; kingdom Metazoa; phylum Arthropoda; class Malacostraca; order Decapoda; family Palaemonidae; genus Macrobrachium; species Macrobrachium rosenbergii. The sequence goes on from NC_089753.1 coordinate 22,050,398, forward strand.
ATATTTCTTCTGTCGGATCACGACACGTCGTAACCCGGAACATGCGTCGTAAGCCAGGAATAATTTCTGATGAATATATTTGAAAAGCGTCGTAACCTCGAACGTCGTGGCGGAACCGCCGTAAACCGGGGACTGCCTGTAATTGCCTGTTGGCAAAGTATAACCAACATCTTAGCTTTGGCATTTTTATGTTTACAGTACTGTCAGTCCCAGGAAAGTTATTTATTTTCAGTGAATTGCGAGTGCAAAAGGATTTTTGACAATGACATGCAATTTAGAGGAATAGCCAATATGTATTGACACTTGAAAGATTATTGTTAAATACTGATGTCTGGTAAATTTTGTATCTTCTCATTCAGCAGAACATGGCTTGAATTTCACAGTATCTGTTGAGCCTCCAGTTGAGGTTTTCACCTGAAATACTTACCCGTTTCAGCTACAAGAAAATTTAAGACATACGAATAAGCTGCAGAACTGTATACAGTATATGACAGTAATTACTTATACTCATCTGACCTTCAATGAAAAAATGTTCTATAGATATATATATATATATATATATATAGATATATATATATATATATATACAGGGAAATGCTGATAACCCTGAATATCAATAGTTCAAAGGGACAAAAACTGGCAGAAACTCTTGAGAGCTATAACTTTGTTTATTTAGCTTATACATTTAATGTTTATCATTTCAAAATAAATGTTCATACACAGGGACAAAAACTGCTGAGTTTTACTTCTCCCTATTAGAAGGTGAATGACACTGTTTCAAGCCCTTTAAGAAAGGACTATGCATGCACAGCTCATCAGTTTTATTAGAAAGTACCCACTCACTCTCATGTTGACAAGTTATTGTCAGATGAGCAATTTTTGTGGGCATGGCATACGAATATTGCGACTTGCAAAGGGAACTCGGCTGTTGACAAAGCACATGCTGCTGCTGTCACTGACTTGGAAAATTAATGATCACTAACCTTTGTAGCTTTTTGTGATTTTTATTTTACTTTGAGTTGTGCTTCGCTTTGTTTGACTACTTATGCACACTGCTTTAATTAATTTAGCCACACACAAACACATGACAGTTGAATAAATTTTGTATGCAGTTTTTTTTTTTTTTTTTTTTTGCATTATTGGCTTATTATTTTTTCATGTTTTAAATGTTCATAGTTAATGTTTCGAAATATATTAGGTCAATGCCCATCACTATACATCTCCATAAATACCTCACTTACCTTTATATTTTACAAATATAAACACTCTCCCTAAATATCATAGATATCTATTCACACAGTATCCTGCTAGAAATACTATACATATCACAAAATGTCTTAGTATATTAATTGGTTTTGTTAAAGTTACAGACAGTGATAAACGAAACTTCACAAATAAAAATGCATTACAGCACACACTAAGCAAAACAAGAGTAAACTGTACAGTAGTTTGTTCAATGTTTATATTTTACATTTATGATTTATTTTATTAAGTTTCAAATTGTTAAGACCAAGTTTTCTCTGCAGGTAGATGCACCAGATCTGCAGGTAGATGCACCAGACCTCCAGCAGCACAGGGGTGGAAGAGGTGTTGGCAAGCCAACCAAGGTTCACCAGTGTCCTTTCTGTGATCACACGACACCAACTGCCAGCAAGCTAAAGAGGCATATATTCACGCACACTGGGGAAAAACCCTTTTCCTGTGCTTTTTGCCCTTACAAAACATCTAGGAGAGACTTGCTCACTGATCACATAAAATTTCATACAGGAGAGCTCAGTGCTTGTCCTCTCTGTCCTTATAAGTGCTCTCGGAAAAATTCCCTGAAACAGCACTTGCTCAGACACGTACAACAGTAAACTTGCTTTTAGTTAATTTGAAATGTTTTTCAATGTATACACTGCTCCCCTAGACCTGCCCTTTCCTATACTGTAATGGGTTGATTGATTTAATTGAATGCCCTATTTTTTTTTATATAAGTTATGAATGATGCATATATAAGAAGAGAAGAAAAAATTTTAAGCAGTGTTTCCGGCTTCTACAGCATTTGAATTGGTAATATTAATATTTTTTTACACATCTTATTTTAATCCCTATTACTGTATGCTAGAACTTGTGAAAGGTTTGGAAAAGGAAACTGCCAGCAGAAGAACTGTTGGAACCACAGAAATAATGCTGTTTACATGGTAATCCTGATAAGTGCTCAAGCACTTTTGTTTAAAAAAATTAAATAAGTCATTTAAAACAAAATGCTAATTAACCTGGCTACTTTTTCAGTTGAGTAAATTTGAATTCTGATGCTTAAAGTTATTTTTTCTCAGCCTGAAAGGATAACTTGTATTACCCTAGGAAAAAGCCACAAATTTAGAGAATTTGAATTTGAGGGGAAATCACTGATAAAATTTGACTCATAACTAATGTTTATTTGTGTAACAATTAAATTTTAAGGCATGTTCCTTTACAAGTAGTTATTGTCTTCTGTACTTATAGAAATGTTGGAGAACAAAAGTGAAAGGAAAATTTAAAATTTGTATTTTAGAGGGTATCCTCGATTTTCCTGTTATCTTAACCTCATAAACTGTATACTACCTATTTCGCCTGAAGTGTGTGGTATTCAGGTTATATTCTTAGTGATAAATGATATGAAATAATAAAGGTTTAATTTTAATTAGTTCTTAAATGTTAGATAAGACAGGATTTTCATCATAAATTTTGGGGTGGGATATGTATGAAAATATTTTACTGAAAATGAGCTTGGTATTCAGGTTATATTCTCAGTGATAAATGATATGAAATAATGAAGGTTTAATTTTAATTAGTTCTTAAATATTAGATAAGACAGGATTTTCTTCATAAATTTTGGGGTGGGATATGTATGAAAATATTTTACTGAAAATGAGCCTGGTATTCAGGTTATATTCTCAGTGATAAATGATGAAGGTTTAATTTTAATAGTTCTTAAATAATGAAGGTTTAAAATTTTGGGGTGGGATATGTTGAAAAATATTTTACTGAAAATGAGCCTGGTATTCAGTTATATTTCAGTGATAAATGATTGAAATAATGACAGGATTAGATTTTCTTCATAAATTTTGGGTGGGATATGTATGAAAATATTTTACTGAAAATGAGCTTGGTATTCAGGTTATATTCTCAGTGATAAATGATATGAAATAATAAAGGTTTAATTTTAATTAGTTCTTAAATGTTAGGTAAGACAGGATTTTCATCATAAATTTGGTGGTGGGATATGTATGAAAATTACTGAAAATAAGCTTGCATGATGCCAAATAGGGTCCACAGTATGTGATATGTACTATATTGTACTTGAACCTTGCTGTGAGTAGCCTTTGATATTTTAAGTTGTTAATGTAGAGGTTTTGTTTGAACTCAGTACAGTACTGTTTGAATAAAATATTTTGGCAATTTGACTTTTATACTCTTGAATGTAACCCTACAGTATAATTTCCTGTAGTGAAAATTAAAGACAAATCATATTTGGTTTCTGTAGTTTATGTTTCTTGTTTTTGTGCCTTATTGCACAATAACAGAAATGCTGTAATTGACGAAAAGGATCTTTCTTTATTAGTAATTTTCCATTTGTTTTACATAACCTCATTAAATAAACGCTTTATTTTCACTGGATGCAGAAAGCCATTTCTCACCAAACTTGCATCTCTTGGGATCCAGAAGATCACCACTATGTATACCACTTTGCTAACTTCACATCCCCTTTTTATTTCCTAGAATTTTTGGCTGGCAACACTGCTTACTCATCATTCTTTCTTGTCCTTTTCATCTTCTACTGATTTCTTCCTAAATTTCATGTTTTAGTTTTTCTGTGGTGTCAGCTGAAGGTTACTCCAAGTATTGTGTTCGTTTCTTCACAGTAATTGTTCTTAGGAATTTTTGAATTTGAGTTTTTGCATCAAAGGAACTCTGATGGAAGTAGGATACAAAAAATGTCTGCAGAAGGGTATTCCACTGGTTCCTCCTGTGCCTCAGTCATGGATGCCTTGTTGCATGGGTAGGGCATTGAACAATTGAATGATATTCCTTTAGCATGAAAAAATTACCGTAATCAATGTTCGTCAACATTTTCAAATCCATCAAAGTACAGTTGGAAAGAATCATACTCAAGAATAAGCATTTTGAACAGTCCTTTGTACTCTTAATTTTCCAGCCTTGAATTCTCTTGCCTTACACTATATTAATGACAAATTTCATGTGGTGACTAATTGTAACTTGAGCTACCATTCTAATAATGTCTTCTTTATAATAAAAGAAAGAAGCTCTCAATGCAAAATTCAGTGGAACATGCACCTTAATGATCTTTTCAAGCCCTTGCATGCAGAACAAAAAGAGAGAAGAAAAAATACCAGTGGAATGTAAACCAAAAGGATGGTATAGGTCACTGTCATTAAGATAAGAGTTGGCAAAAAGAACTCCAAAAGTTGGGAGGTGGTAGGAAAGAAACAGTTATGGAACTGAGTAATCTGTGATAATGAGCGTACAAAGCATCACTGACTGAATCAGTATTACAAAATGGCATAAAAAATTTATGGTCTTCGCCTAACTTTTGTTTTTGTTACAACTACTTGTAGTAAAAATGAGAAAATAAAACTAATGACATACTGTATATATGTAATTCATGCATAACCTTAAGACACCCATATCATTAGAGGCATGAAACACTAATCTATAAACTCTTTCAAATACTGCTTGAAGAACAGATGTGCTCATCCTCAAAACACTCAGAAAGGAAATATTTTCTTTTAATTCCACAAGCCTAAGGAGATCGAGTAAATGCTGCAAAGGTTGGTACTGACCAATCTTTGGAAAGCTATGAACAAGATTATCTGATAGCTAAGATTATATTTAGAAAGTAAATATTTCTCATCATAAGGCATTTTTATGGAAACTTTTAAGTCATTAAATTTTTATGTTCCAGAACATTTTTTTGTTAATATGGTAAAGAATGATAATTTTCATGATAAAATTATTTGGATAATTACTTACTGTTAAAGTTAGCTTTACCTTCACACCGTTTGGTGCGATCGGCATTTAAAAAAATCGGAATACATTTGGCTAACCTTCGAGGACTATCGCTGTAATCATCATTTTTCCCACCAGATGGTGCTGGAATGTTTATGTTCTTGTCATATTTCTTCATGACCGCCACTAAAGTGTGGGGAGGCTAGGTGGGGTGGGTTTCCACTTTAACAGTAGATAAGTATCCAAATAATTAATTTCATCATGAAAATTATCATTATTTGGAATGAATCTTACCTACTGTTACAGGTAGCTGACTACCACATTGAATATGGATGGTGGGTTAGTGCACCCATAGAAACTGGGTTCAGCCAAGCGAACTAAAAGCTTTTTTAAAAGGGGAGAAAAAGCTTCTCAACATTCCTGCCTGATATGTGATCCTTACTGGTAAGTATTGTTGCCAAACGTTGGAACCACAACAGGGTGTAAGGTCCTCATTGTGAGCCTTGTCAGAGGATCCTTACAGGGATAAAAGAACTTGATATCTCGTAGAGTACTGGTGACTCCTGTGCCTGAGTCGAAAGCCCATAACCAACAGTCCAAAACTAAAGACAACTAGTACCACCATTAGATAAGAAGGTGCGCTCCTAGACACCAAAAGTGTACCTTCATGCTGCCAAAATTTAATACAATAGAGGGATTTCTAATGACTAACAATAAGATAGAAAGCAAGATTACTATCATATTTGGTTCAGGGGAAAGGGTCCCTGCCACAAGGAAAGGACTAAGAGCTTAATACCTCATGCTAAAATTTAACATTCGCAAGTAATGAGGCAAAAACAGTTACAGTTCCCCTGCACTGCAGGACAACCTTCTCTACCTGAAGGTTTTAAATGGTATAAAGACGTTTACGGTACGGAAGCCATGAGGATTACATATTTCCAAAAAAGGTAAAAACTCAGGAATCAACTCTGTGTGCATAGGCTTTACCCATCTTAGATATAGGAGAGTTTGGCCTTCTAACACCACAGATAAATTCTTAACTTCTCCTCTTACAGGTTATGTCTGTCCAAGTAAACCGTTAAGAGTTCTAACTGGACATAAGACAGCCATTATTTCATCGCTACCTAATTAGTTAGATTAGGTGCTGTTACAAATCTGGGAAGGGCATGAAGCTCACTAATATAAACTCTTAATAGTTCTAATTTGGACATAAATAACAGCCACTCCATTGCCTACCAAAGCAGTTAAATTAGGCACAGAAAAAAAACTGGGAAGGGTTTACACCTCTATATCTTTTCTGTAAGCAATGAAAGAAAAGAGAGAGTGCCACTAGAACGAGGCCCTCAAACAAGAAAGGGCTTGAGGTTCACTAATACACTTTGCCACAAATAGAGCTAAAAGAAAAGTGTCTTCAAAGTTCTTAAATGATGCTTTATCAAAGGGTTTAACTGCAGTTAACATCTGAAGGATTACATCTAAATTTTCTCAAAACATGATGGGAAGATGAAATTTCTAGCACAAAAGATTGAAAACCTCTTCAAACTTTAAATCATGAGCAATATTCCAGTCGGCATGATGCAGAACTGAAAGCAATAAAGTGGTGTCCTTGGTAGCTGTGACAGAAAACTGCTTTTTGTACCTGAGATAATGCTAGAGCTTAAAATAGGATACCTAGTGGAATAGGTGCTGGACATCACTCAGGACAAGCACCAAGATAAAAAAAACTAACCTGTTATTGATACTTACACAAGTCTAACAGTGGAGAGCCTTCTAGATTTAAGGATGTTTCCATGGCCATCTAGAAATGCCATAGCTGATAACAGAAAATAGACAATCTCCATGCAGTGAGATGAAGATGTGGAGGCTTGATGGAATCTTCTCAAATAAGAATGTCTGATAAGATCCCTCCTGAACGGAAGACGACGAGGAGCATCTACCACCAGGAAAGAAAGATAGGGGAACCATTCCCTAGGGGCAACAAATGTGCTATCAGAATCATCCTTGTGATCTGCAAAGTTCACAACTAGTTGAATATTTCCTCAAAACAGCAAATGGAGGAAAAGCATAAAGGTCTAAATTCGACCATTCTTGAAGGAAGGCATAAACTGTCCATGCTTGAGAATCCTGGCATGGAGGGCAGTAAACTAGTAGTGTAGTGTCTTGGGCAGTCATGAACAGATGGGTGTTTGGGTCTCCCTAAAGGTTCCACACCTCTGGCAAACCTGAGGATGAGGAGGACTATCTGATTGGAGACCTTGCCCTTTTCTGCTGGGGTGGTCTTTAAACAAAGTTTTTACTAGGACAAAACAAGCAATGGAATTACTTTGCTGGACTCTGTCAAAAGGATAAAGTAGCTCTTGTTAGTCTGAACAAATCTCTTGATTTGTGTGTCCTTGTCATCTTATGTAAGAACTGAGACTTGCTAAGGCTATTGTAAACTGCTGAGAGCTGTAGAATGTTTACACTTCCACTTCCTGACAGCAGATGTTTCTCAGAATGGCCCCTCTGTCTGCCTCTGAGACATCTGAGGACAGTGTAAAGGTTCATGAGGTGCACAAGCCCAACCCATTATAGTTCTCAAAAGTGGGGAAAATTGTTTATCCATTTCTCTCTTGGAAAAAACAACAAGAAATAGTTGTCTTCATCCCCAGATAAACGACTGACTGGGTCAGAAAAGCATAGAAAGTCAACCTTGAACAAAAGCCCACTCCTAACGGCTAGACATAAGACACAATTCTCATGATAAAAACAAACTGGTGAGAAACGAACAAGTCGTCTAAATATGACAGAACTACAGTACTCTAACACCATGCAGATGAATCCATACTGCTCAGACTTCAACTCACAAGAGAATACTTTACTTCGACTGAAGGAGTACCAGGAAGTGGAAGTACGTGTCTTACATACTGACAGAACTTATTCTTTGCCCTTCCGAAAAGCCACCAGGATCAAACTGAGTGACTCACCAAAAAGGGAGTAATAAGAATAAACTTGTGACAGGAAATGTCCATGGCTCAAAGGCCTCGTTGCATAACAACTGTCCAATCTAGCCTTCCAAACTCTGAACTTTCCTGTGTGAAGAGTGTGGAGAGAAGGATATCACAAAGTTGAAAGAGGTAGAATATAACAAAAAGCACAAAGTATCCTTCCCTGAGGACTACCACTACGAAATGTTCTACTTGATGCTTTGCCAGACACTTCTTAAAATCTGCATGTGGCCTTCTGAGGATCTACTACACAACCTACTGAACTGGGAGTTCAAAACTTCAGTTATGGTTACATGTGTCAAATTTTTCCACTTAGAATGTGAGCCAGAACTCTACTGAAGCAGAACTCGAGAGTAAATTGTGAAATTCTGTGTGGAACTTTCATCTCAAAAAAGGTTGTAGGGGCAAGACCTACAGGGAAGACTTCACAGGTATGCTAAGAATTTCTAATCTGATTCAAAACATCTTAGGTGATGGCCTTTTAAACACTTAGGGGTTAATTAGACATGATGGGCCACTGTCAAAAGCAACTACTAATGGTTGAGCCGGGCTACCTAATATAATTTACACAACTTTCTGATACTAAAACCTGAGTTGTAAAAGGAATAAAACATTCTTCCCATAGCCTTGGAAGTAGGTCTACAAGGAGAGGTTATTACTCTGACGCAACATAGAGAAACTCTGCCTCTTCAGGGCTAATATTTATAATTATCTAATACACGTATCTACTTACGTACTTTCATATACATACATTTATATAAATACATAAAGTAACATAACCACACATAAGTACAGGCAGTCCCCGGTTAACGGCGAAAATCGCCAAAAAAGCGCCGGAAATCGCCGATTTTCGGTTAGTGGCGATTTTTGGTTATCATCACACCCCCAGAACGGAACCCCCCACCGATAAACAAGGACACTCTGTATTACACTTGCAGTAATCGAGTTGTAGTGCTAGAATGAGATACTGAAATCGAAGGTACTTTCACCACACAATTTGGCCCAATTACCTTATCTGTAGAGAGACTTCACTTCCTTGGTCCAAGAACTAGAAACTTGCAAGTTGAACAGAGGAAGGTGAAAAAACGTATGTCGTAAGCAAGTCCTAACCCAGCTCTAAGCAGCTTCAAAACTGGAAAAGACGCAGTAGCATCCAAGAACCAGCATAGAGGGAACACTTCTGAGATCCCCTCTGAAGAACATATTAAGCCAGTAACATGCCAGCACATCATCTAATTTGGTTAGTTCCTAAGAGCTTAATCTACAAACACAGTCGTGAGTACAAAACACTGCTCATGTTAGGAGCAGAGCTATTAAACACTAAACAGTTACCTAGCTTCATATTTCATTAAAAATACCGTTAGATATACTGTAGTACATAATTCTCCTACAACTGTTCAACCATTTCCCAAAGGTTCTACTTCATGAGAACGTACCCTACCATAATCAGAGTTAACCTCTTAATCATTTTGACAGGAGCCGAGGTAGAAGTAAACTAAAGAACCCCGGTTAGTGGATTCAATTTGGCAAAAGGAAGAGAATACAGAACAAAACGAGCTATGCACCACTTAAATACTAAAGAAGAATCACCAAAACATGGCTGAAACTCAAGTCCAAATGGAGGAACTGAGGTGGAAAACAGGTGAAATACGGCTGGAATGTGAGGAATGACAACATGGAATGCCAGGTGAAAATACCGGATGGAGGAACGGGTATTTAGATGGAGAAGGGAGAGGAGTCTTGTATAACATCAGCATGTAACCTTAACGACAGTCAAGTGTCCTCTGCACGGACTGACGTCATCACATAACAGTGACAACAGCAGGAGAGACTGCACAACACTCAAGAGGCGATTATCGAGAAGCTGTGCTAAAATCAGGCCACCTCACTCTAATTAAATACCTGTAGACGGCGGAAGAGGAAGAGCCATTATACAAAATGGAATAATTGTCACCAGGTGACGAATACGAGGCAATAGAGGGGGAAAAAACTGAGCAAGGGGGGACGGTTATCATCTGGTTGGGGACAATATCGGGAGAGCAAAAGATAATGGACTAACAGACATGTGGTTCAGAACTACTGAGGCAAAATATGTCTGAACCCATAACTACCGGTTCACATACATCACAATTACTCTCTCTAAAAGGGATGTTATGTGAGCCAGCCAGTGCTGCCAACTTAGTGGAAAAAACTGCAATGTTTAGCGGATTTCAGCTTGTCACAGTTGGCAACACAGAGCCAGCGAACACTAGTGTCAGATACTAAACTCACCATGAGTTTGATGCCAAACCTGAACCGGGAAAAATGGATGAGAGAGAGGTGTCAAAGGGCACAGAACCTTGGTCCCGAGACACACCTTGGTTCCCTGTCAGAGGAGACAACTAACTGATGCAGGGCAGTCCAGAGGGCAGGCTACAGACAGATGCCAAGGCTCTGACACCTTCTCTCCAAAGGGGGAACCAAAAAGGGATGAACTTGGGAAACTTGGGGAGAGATCTCAGCCCTAATATTTTTTATGGAAATCCTAACTAATAAAATATGTTGATAATTATTTTTCTCCTAAACCACACAGGGAGCAAAAGAAGGCAGAGCAGAATGAGGGAGAGGAATTAAGCTAGGCTATTGGGTAGGTTAATGAAGGAGAAGCAACACCAGACGACAAAAGGAAGACTGAGTAGGTTTCTGGTGTGCCCTGACTAATTGTTTACGTAAATATCGGCCCCTAACATCTTTCGATACTACACAAAATTTACATCCTCTCTTCTGATCACTCAAAATCTACATATCAAGAAAACCACCCTTGTGCCTGAGCAGCTAGTCTAACATAGGCTACGAGGTCATCTTGCAAAATCTAAACATTCAGTTTTCACAAAGTATTTCTTATACAGCCTAATGCTTTCATCTCTGCTTGTTGTAGATGGCATTAAGGAAAAATAGAAACAAGCACAGTACTGTACTGTACAGGAGAAAATTAGCCAGAAATCAACAAAATATTACAAACGCTGATCCGACCGTGCATATAACAGGTCAGCATGAAGAAATATGACAAGAACGTAAACATTCCAGCACCATCTGGTGGGAAAACAGATGACTACAGTGACAGTCCTTGCGGGTTAGCCAAGTGTATTTTGATTTTTTTAGATGCCGATCGCACCAAACGGTGCGAAGATAAAGCTAACTTTTTAACAATGAGCATATCTATGTGGATATATTGGATTGTTCCAGTTCACTCATGTATTGGAAACTAAAAACATGACCAAATATTTGATCAATAAAATTAGTGTACTTGAATGTTGTAACAAATTTTACTTCCCATTAACTTTGCAGTCATTGAAATGTTATGAACATGTAAACTTCTCTTATTTCCTTACATTTTTAATTGATAATTACTGGTAATTTAGTGCCTAAATTATTAGCCTGAAAAAGAAAATTGGTATGTAAAAACCAATTTTTTCATTCTTTCAATTTTCTTTTAACTGAAATCCAATTTATCCACAGATGGATATGAGTAGTGCCCCATTTTGGACTCCCGGAATAAGAGGCGAAGATGAGAGAAGAGAATGGTTAGGCGCTGCTCTTAGGAAATCACTGCGCCAGTGTCCTTACTGTGGTTACTCTAATCGCAATTCAGGGAAAGTTAAACGGCACATGTTGAAACATACTGGAGAGAAGCCCCATTCTTGTCCCTATTGCGCCTACAGCACCAGTCGTAAGGAAGTACTGAAAGAACACATTAATTTGCACACCGGAGAAAAGCCTTATTCATGTCCGCATTGTTCATATACAGCTTCGCAGAGAAGTGCACTGAATGCCCACATACGGAAGCACAGTTCCTGATGATCGGGAATCACAGCCCCCATATGATGGAGTATCATGAATCATGATGTATGAAACCTAAGTCCATTGTGTGACTGACATCTCTATGGATTCTCCAAAAACCAATTAGATGTTATCATTTGTGGAATATTGTTTTAGTGATAATTAGCAGAGTGAAGCAGTGTATGTTATTGGAAGTAAAGATTATGGGACATTGGTGTTGCTGTTGATTACCTTCAGTTAAATTTGAATATTTTTATGGAAATACTGTGTGAGAGAATTACTGCCTAAACAGTAATAAAATAACCATAAGTTTATAACATCACCAATATTATTAAGCTGAAATGTGTGGATCAAAAATGTTAAAATTTTTAATAAATAGGAAGAAGTCAAAAGATGCTCAACTATTTTTGATGACATGAAAGTGCCTTCTTTTTTGACAGTTGGTGTACAGTATGACCTCTTTGTAATCTGATGATGGTCAGGTCAAAATTAATATTTTAGCAGCTTTGAGTTAAATAAGTCATGAGTAGTTAACCTGACAATATACTGATGTGCTATCATTGCCTCACAGGTAATTTATTTTTTATAGTGTGTAAACAAGGTTAGATTTGGCCAGTTGAACATCCTTCAAAATGAACTCTAGATGGATATAGACCAGGTATTGTATTAGGCTGCAGACTAAACAGTAGCATACTGGGTAGAGATTTTTGCAATTTGGAGACATGGCATATAGTACATGGCATAAAAGTAAGTCATATCAGCAATAAGGACTTTGTACAAATATGTAAAATTTGCTTGTTTAGCTTAGGAGATATATTCTGCACAATGGAGCCCCCATGTGTGACTCTTGAGAGTGTACTGAATTGGAATGGGAAGAGTATATAAAGTATAATCTTCACTGAAAATGTTGTCCACATCAAAATCTATAATTCAGAGGGAGTTTAATGGGGCAGAAGTAAATTTTGAAGGAGGATATCTTGTGGATTTGTCAAGGTTAGCTTCATTAGATTGTGTTGCAATCTGATAACAAGAAAGTTGAACAAAAAATTTGTAGGATGGAACATTACTTTCTAGAACATCAAGAGGCGAAGGCCTAATTAGAACACTTGTACAGTATGTATTACAAATACACAGTGTTTATGCCCAAGCACTCAGAACTGCCAAATTCAATATACGTAACTACTTTGGCACAACTATAACCAATAGGCTCCTATAAAACTGAGGCTGTCTTGTGGCAGTTTTTTTTTTTTTTTTTTTTTTTTGTTAGATTACACTTGCAAGCCTTATTTTGCTACGAAATAACCCAAAGGGAAGTAGGATATACAAACAAATTCCTTTCTCTCTGTGCAAAAAACACAAAATTAGTGTGCTAAATATCTTCAGGAGGGTCATTTGTGGTTGAATTAGTATTTAAAGCGTATCTTGACAGCTATGATCATTGATGCCAAAAATACACAACAGGCTACAAATACAATGTGTTTATACTAAAAATTTTTAAAAATACTGTAACAAAAACCCAAATTCTTGACTGACAAAATGATAAACCTGTCATTTACTGTACTGTAAATGGTATTATGCATCTTATAGATTTTAATTTTTGCTGGAAGTCAACCATTGAAAAATTTTTTGTATACTGCAAGGTTTATTGATTTTATTTTTAATTTTTTATATGTTGTTTGAAATTTTAGACCACAATCTGATTATATTATGGAAGGGATTACAGTACAAGAAATTATTACTGGTTGTCTTGCAAAGAAAACCTTTTTAAATACAGAAATACAGCGCAAATATTGTTCTTGCATTGTGTAAGAGAATCTTAACCAGAACATGATGAGCTAGTAAGATCCAACCACTCTCCTACAGATGGAGCAGCAGCAGACTCTCTGGACACAAGGTAGGCCCAAGAGGGATTGGCAGAGCCAAGCCACTTCAATCAAGCTCCACCGTTGTTCTCATTGCCCTTACTCTACGCCAGATTCATATAACTTTAAGCGGCACATGCTGAAACACACCGGAGAGCGGCCTTTCCACTGTCCCTACTGCTCCCACAGCACCTCCCAGAAATCCTCATTGCAGGCCCATATTCGAACCCACACTGGAGAAAAGCCTTATGCTTGTCGTCTGTGCCCTTACCAAGCTGCTCACTGGTCCAATCTGAGTAAACATATGTTGACACATAAAAGGAATAATCAGTTGTAATTCAGTTTTCTAAAATAAACTGCCTTACAAAGATGGTTAATTTTTAATATGTATGTAAATAATGTGTACATTTTTAGCAGTGACTATTGGTGACGTGCAATACAATTAGAACTGAATTTTCATAAATAAAGATGTGAAGTGGGAAAGATATAGACAAGCTGCTGAAGGAGACAAAACAGTACATTATAAAATCAGTTAATGTCAAACACCAAGTACAGTACAGGACACTATGGGCTCTTTTCCAACGAAAAGTTTACTCCAATTGCATTTGTCAACATTTTTACTTTGCTGATGTGTTGCTTGAAAGTTTAGATGATGACTGATGCTTGGAATTCGCATAGTTCCATGGGTGTACATTGTAATGAATAAACTGTACTACAGTGGCAGAGACACTCTCAGAACATTGCTTAATTTAGTAACCTTGCTTATATCATAACACTGTATCTAACTGTGATATGACACTAAGTGATCTTCTTTGCATGTCAAGAAGGTTTTACTACAATGCACAGGTCTGTAGGTTAAACTTGCTCTTTTGACCCAAGCCGTGCACAATTACTGGGTCAGCTACTCTACACAATAACCGATTGCACTCTCTTGACAATATCAAGCCGTTAAACAGTCTGACTCTGTCAGCGAGCATAGTGCTCAGGAAGTTGAATGTAGCACACTGATTGGCTGAGACATGTCTCATGTAGTGGATTAAGAGAGAAATGTTGAATCAACATCAATTTCACCTCATTTGCATTTGCTAGTGACTATGACCTCTGCCAGATAACATGTCCTATACAGCACTATGATGGAAGTTATAGTTAATGTGGCAGTGTCCTTTGCTTAGTTGGGCCCTCTTTTTTATGTTGTGCTTGTGGGTTTTGACTGAACCTCCATCTGACAAGAGGACAAAGAATGCAGTAAGTCTCTAGACCAATTTTGAGATGCTGGGAAAGTTTAAACGGAAGTGGACCTATGTACATATTTACGCCAACCTTGACCTTTTCAAGACAACATTCTGTGATATTGCTTGCTTCATAGTTATGTTTTGGGCTTTACACAGAGTAGCCAACAAGAGGAGGAAGGAAGTACTGACATTTTCAGCCCAAGTTTGTGAAATTAATCAGACTACCCTTATGTGGTGTTACCAACAGTGTTTAGCAGATCTGAGTATATATGGTAATGAAGTGAAGGTGGCTGTGGAGAAGTTTGCGCAGCTGCAAGATTTCTCAAATTTTAGGACTTCTGAATGTTGGTTCTTCCAAGGCTTCCAACTGTAAGCTCTCCCAGTTCAAACTTCGACATCGTTTTCATAACAGTCAGACTCGAGGCAAAAAGGAGCTTTGGATGCTCCAGTGAAAGGTATAAGGAGTTTCGGAAGTACAGTAATATGGTACTTAGCTTAAATTAACAAGGATATGATTATTGGTTCCCAAATCTACAATGCTGACAAAACTAGTACGTTGTACCTGTGAGTGCTTTCTCATGAGTCAAAGAAATTACTTGTGCATCTTCCTCATGGATGGAATGGCTCATATGGTGGTTGGACATGCGAAGCAGTTATTGTGTTTTGAGACGTTGAATAGGCTTCCTGTGATAAGTATTCATTTTTATAGCCGTAGGTCAGCACTAATATCTCTTAACCATTAGTTTCACAACTATTTTTGCTAATCATTGTGTGCAGTGATGTTTATCATAACTGACCATGAGCAACATTATGTAGCATGACAACCCCCCAAACTGTGATATTGTGCTTATAAAAGGCCTGAATGATTGTATTTAGTGGGAGAAGTGTATTAATTGAACTTTATACTATGGGTTAGTAATTTGGGGTGTATAGTCTTCCCTAATATAGGCTATGTACTTGGCAAAGTTAGGCAAGGGTTTGAAGTAGTTTGACATAGGCTATGGGTTGGTCATGTAAACTAATTTATTTTTTATTTATTTTTTTTTTTTTCAATATTCAGCAACCCCTGAGACTATGAGTGACTGCATAACTGATTTATTACAGTTACTAATGAAAGTGTGTGTTTGTTAAATGAAACTAATTTATCCTGATGACTGAATTGTTTATTTGTTTGCCAAGAGAAACTTGAAATCCTTGTGAATAAAATTTGTATTCGTGTACTTGCTAAAAGAAACTTAGTCAGAGCTTGACAAGCTAGTAAGATCCAACCACTTTCCAACAGGTGGGGCAGCAGCAGACTCGGTGGCCAAGAGGTAGGCCCATGCGGGATTGGCAGAACCAAGCTCCTTCGATCAAGCTCCACCATTGCTCTCATTGCTCTTACTCTACCCCGGAGTCCTATAACTTTAAGCGGCACATGCTGAAACACACGGGAGAGCGGCCTTTCCACTGCCCCTACTGCTCCCACAGCACCGCCCAGAAATCCTCATTGCAGGCCCATATTCGAACCCACACTGGAGAAAAGCCTTATGCTTGTCATCTGTGCCCTTACCAGGCTGCTCAGAGATCTACTCTGAATAATCACATGTTGACTCATAAAAAGAATAACCAGCTCTCATAACTTCTAGGAATACAAAATTGTTCACTTAATGATGGTCCATATTTTACATTAGAGAGAGAGAGTGTGTGTGAATGTGTGTGTAGAACCTGACTATTTCATCTTGAAGCCACAAAATCTTTATTAAGTAATTGGTATTCTCTTAGCATCAACTAGTGGTATGCTTTAAAAAAGTGTTTACCAACACTGAAAACATTGTCAAGTATATGATCATGTTTTAAATGTAAAGGCAATACTATTGTCTGGAATGTCAGTCAGGGAGTTAAGTGGTTTTGAAAGTTTTTGCAGTGCAGAAGACTATTTACTGTATGATTTATGAAGTTTAGAATTATCTGATTTATTGAGAAAATATCATTTGTTAATATGTTGTAGCTGAAACAGACCAAGCTAGGTATATTTTCGAATGAATGGGAACATTATGATCATCAATTTCTCACCCACATTTGTAAGAGGCAATAAAATTTTTACGTAATTTTTGACATTATTATCATTTGATAAAAATAAATAATTAACTTCCAAGAAAGGTTTGTTATGTCACTATACAGCTGTGTTGAAATTGTGAATTATCTTCTTAAAAATATGAAACCTTAAGGTGGAAATTTTAAATTTACTGTTGTAATTACTTCAGTAATACATTGGTACTTAAATTTGTTACAATGAAATCAATCAAGAAATGTGTACAGTAATGGATTTACTGATCTTGAATAATGAGTCGGACATGTTTCGAAACAAAGTAATTTAAAGAATGATGACAATTCATAAAATTAAAAATGGAATATACTGTCTCAATAACAAATGATACAAAACAAATGTTTAGAACATTGTGGAAAAGGTCAGCGGGTTCCTTATTTTCATATGGTGATGAAAGGACTCACTCAGTTGCCATGCCATTTCATATCGTGTGGAAGTTGAATAGCAGTGACAACTGACCTCATAAGTTTTGCATCTTAAAATATTAAGGATTATGAAGAGTGACGTTCCAAGCAGCTGAGAGAAGTGGCAAACTCATTGGTAAGACTCAAAGCCTTAAATTCAGAATTTTTAAAGTTGAAGGAGTCTATCTAGATTCAAGGAAAATTGTAGTATGGAAGGATAAGGCTCAGAAAGATCTCGAATAGGACATGTCAAATGCATCCAGCATGCGATTACAGTAATCTGCTCCTGCCAGTTACAAGCTATAATTCTTACATGATATTCGTGATCTACTCTTGAATACAAGTTAACATAAGGATTTATGTACTTTGTTTGATAAAGTATAACCCCTTATATCTACTTGTGTCTATGATGATGTAAGCAGATCTGTCCTGTGCACTGACTTTACTTTTAAAAAGTCTTTCAACAAAGCTTACAAAATTGCTACAAGCAATGTAAAAGGTCACTAGTGCAATTCTGATATTATGATCCAGAGGAAGAACTTGTACCTTTACTCTTTTCCAGTACACTAATAAGTAAAGGAGTTAATCTACTATTGAAATGTAATGTAAGTTTGACAGAAGTACATATCAGTTTCATATACAGTATACTGTACAATAACATTCACAGATCCAACATTGCCTACTGATTCTTCAGCATAAAAATAACTTCATAACAAAAGTGACTTCGTTCTGGCTTGTAGATCCTTTTTTTTTTTCCCTCTTTTCTTTCTTTAACTTGTTTTTAAGGAACTCTGTATATTTTCAGAGAGAGTTTAGGAAATGATAAACTGATAATGTATACATTATTCAGGAAACAAATTCGCAGATGTGGTGAATTTTCTATGGTTCTATCTTACTGGACTTTCAACATTCCCCTTCATAACAGTGACAAAACAATATTACAGACTGTACAGACACCACCACCCTACTTGCAAACGAGTTACAATCCGGACGGCAGTTTGCACGTTGAATTGTTTGTAAGCTGGTTACTGTGCTCTTCATGCCTATTTAGGTACAGTATGATACAAAATCAGTATAGTACTGTACATTTTTTCATCCTAAAACACAACAAACTGTACATACAGTACTGTATGTACAGAATAGGCACGCAAAACAAAATTTGAACTTTCTGGTGGCAAAGTGGAGTGCTCTGATCCTGTTTGTTTGTATCTCTGAATGTTTGTAAGTTGACTATTCACAAGTAGGGTGGTGTCTGTATAATGATTACTGGCTATACAGTACAGTACTTAGAATATTTTATATGTAATTTTTATACGAGAAATAAGCTTGGGATTAAGGATATGACTGAACATATATGTATTGGAAATTTTTTTTTTTTATAAGGGGTCTTGCTTGCCCTGTAACTGAACCCATCTTCCTCCTTAAACTTATAGTATAAGTCAAGGATCTAAAATGGCTAAGCAAAGGGCACAGTGTGTTAGATAAATTTTAGTGATTTATCTAACAATTTTAAGGGTTTTTTGAAACATTTTATTTCACACCAAGAAATGAACCAAATGATTAGTACAGAGAGTGTTAATTTCAAAATATGTACATTAGCCCTCCATTTTGCTGTCTGATATTGTTATTTATATCCTGTAGTTATGTTTATAACTTCATGGATGGAAGCTAGTACTTATCTGAAAATTATAAAATAAAATTAAAGAAGTCCTCCAATTATCTTCTCAAGACAATTGCCTTTTAATTCTTTGGACCACAGGGATTTTATGTGGTGATGAGGCTGACGATTTATGCATGCATATTCAGTAAGCAAATGGTCTCTTGTATCAATTCTTTGTTTTGGTGGATACTTACTCCATTCTCGGCTTTACTGAAATATTGAGTATAAAATTTTTACACTTCGATGGTCTAAGATGCAGCTTGCGCCTTTATTGGATGTGTGGGATTAAACTTTGTAAATATGCTTAGTGGTGAATGGATGCTTTTTTTTGCATCAGTCGGTTCAATGACAGCTTTACTTTCACGATCAAATCATTGTTCGTTTCTGTATTCATTGCATTTTCTATGCCAGCTTTTCAAAATTACTATTGAAATGGATTAAGATTTACAACCAGCTTAAGCCTTGAATTTCTTGTGAAAACATTACACATGGGGTCACTGCTAAATATATTTCCTCACTAATGCATGAATATATAGAGTTTGGTAGGGCATTTTTATGTATGTAACCTAGTTTAGTTCTTTTGGTGTCAATTGCAGTGAATTAAATAAGGCCTCCTCCACAGGTGGAGGCGGAATCTAACTCTGAGTGGGCCGATGCAAGAGGAATCACCAGAGAGCAAAGAACGGAACTGGATGGCACCAGCAAGATGTATCGTTGCCCTTACTGTAGGTTCTCAACATCCCAGAGTAGTGCCATCAAGAGCCACATTAGTAAACATACTGGAGGGAAGCCTTTCACTTGTCAGTACTGTGACTATGGAGCTAACAGGAAAGATGTTTTACTAGAGCACATTCATTCCCGCCACACAGGAGAAAGACCATTCAGCTGTCCCCAGTGTTCATTTACAACTGCCCGTAAAAGTGTTTTAACTGTTCACCAACGAATGCATTCAGGAGAAAAACCATATGCTTGCCCATTGTGCCCATATCGTTCTGCACAGAAGTCTAACTTGAATACTCATATGCTGAAACATCGGACATAATTCTGATTTGTGTACAGTGCATTGTGACATTTACTTGCTGGAAACTTTGTAACATTGATTTAGGGGACTAAAGAAATGTAAGTATAATTCCATATTGTAAGAATGAAGCTTTTATGTTATGATACATTTCAAGACAATAAATTACTCTGCTTTCTTAACTTTGTTTTATAGACACTACAACAGCTATTTATTTCACTTTAGATAGTAATCAAGAGCTTTTCATGTTGGAAATAGTGTGGCGCACGATAGCCACAGAACAAAGTAATCAGGAGCTTTTCATGTTGGAAATAGTGTGGCGTACGATAGCCACAGAACAAACAAGTGAAAAAATCTTTTATCTGATTGCCTTTGTATCTTGGTCTAAAAATACTTTAAATGACTTGTTCATCAATGATAGGAATTTTCTAATTTGCAACAGAAAAAATAAACTTTTGATAAAAAAAATGGTTATCAAACATTCGCAAGCTAACTCACAAATACAGTAATTCCACAAAATGGAAAAAATGACAAATGATACATATTTTGAAAAAGTACAAATTTTTAATTGATTTGGATATTTCGTAGCTAACAAACCTATGGTCTTAACGTAAGGATAAATCTTCTAGTGCCAGCTGGAAACTGGTGAAAAACAAAATTGTAGTACAAGGTATTGGTGGCAACGGGGTTGCACAATCAAGGGAACCAGGCACTCAAGCAAAAAGGCAGGGACTGACCAGTTAAGAACACACACAAAGGTGTGTGCCAATTCTTAGAGGCAGATGGTGGTTTCCACCTTCCTTTGCGTGTTGTCTATTTAATGAATGAAAACATGTTCGTAACTGGAAATTCATCAAGTCTCGTAGGCCTTTGTTGATACTGTGTAGTCCTTGCCAAGCTGTCTACTTTTTCATTGCTTGTCAATGTTGTGCACACTAATACAAGTACTCAGCAGTAGTTACTGTGTATGCAACAGTGATTTTCTAATACTTATATCCAGCTTGAAACCTTCCATACAACTGATGTTTTGTATTAAATTTCCGCTAAGATTGGAGTGCACTTAGGGAATCTTTCTTGCAATGGGTTATCGTTTCTTGTAATGCAACTACGTATAATTGCCAACAAAATCGCTGTAAAAGCTGAGCCCAAGATGCATCAAGAGCCAGTACACTCTGTGAGAGGAAGTTGCTCTCAATGCAGTCCAACCTAGCAATAGATATGGAGCAATTGGTATAGGCTATGCAGGTGCAAGAAACCTGATATATTCAGGCATGTTCTAAAAACATGCCTTTGTTGAGTTCAGTAATTTATGTCTTAAATGGTATTTGGAGCATCTAAAGACAAAAATGAACGGAATAGAATACAAGCAGTCCCTGGTTATCGGCGGGGGTTCCGTTCCGACGGTGTGACGATAAGCGAAAATCGCTGATAACCAAAAATCTGCTCATTTTGGCTATTTTCGGGGCTTATTGGCACCGAAAACCGCCAATTTTTGGTTATCGGCGCCTCTGTTATTTATGTATCAGCGCCGATAAGCGGGAATCGGCGCCGAAAATTGCCAATTTTCGTCGCTAGGCAAGCTCCGAAAAACCAGATCCCTGATAACCGAGCCCGCCAATATCCGGGGGCTGCCTGTATAGAATTTAGACCAAAGGTCAAGTGCTGGGACCTATGACCTCATTCAGCGCTGAAAGGGAAACTGACAGTAAGAAGGTTTGAAAGGTGTAACAGGAGGAAAACCTCAAAGCAGTTGCACTATGAAACAATTGTTAGAGGGGGTGGAAAATCAGATGGAAGAAAATGAAGTTGAACGGAGGTACAGTAAAAGGAAATGAAAAAGGTTGCAGCTAGGGGCGAAAGGGACGTTGCAAAGACCCATATGTAATGTCGATGGTACACTGATAGCACTATCCTCCCTACGGGGGAGAAGAATGAAATAGTTTTGTGTTGTATATATTTTAAAAAAATATCATGTTGTGCTTCATCCTGAGTGAGCATGACTTACCAGAATTTTGTTACATCTACTGATATGTTCTTATCTGAGCACTCATCTCTTTTTGTATGCAGAGTCTAAGTGTTATTCAACTAGTCAAGTTCTTCCTGATGCCCTCTCACCTTCTGAATAGCCTTATTCTCAGTTTAACAGACCCACATAGTCTTTTCTGCTCACCTATTTGCAAGTATCTTTTTTATTGGCCCATTCATGCCTCTTGGTTCCTGATGTCTCTAAAGTCTTGTGGTCACCTCTTTGTAATATCTAAGTCTAAAATCTACAGATATTCACACTCTGATGGTAAAAGTATTACAAAAGCTTTTTAAATGTAAATGTGTAATAATACGGGGTTGAGGGACAATTAAAGTAACATTCTACAGGAAAACATGTCTAATTTTTTTTTTCACAATTTCTTTTACGCTAAAACTGAATATAACTGTAGTCCTTGTGTGAGTTGACTTGCAGTTCTTTGTATCAAGTAAATTTTTGTATCAAGTAAGAACTTGACCTTCCCATTGGCAGGTGATGATGGATGCCAGAAATCCTGTGTGGACCAGTGAGAATGCTTCCTCAGATGACTGGCCTCAGAGATACCAATGTCCTCCAACCTCCTCAGCTGGGGCATACCAGTGCCCTCACTGTCCTTATACAGCGACAGGTGCCGAGGATTTGGAAGAACATGTCCTAGGGCATAATGATGGAAAACGCTATTTTTGTCGTTACTGCTCCTACTCAGCGACAAGAAAGGACATTCTGAATGAACACATCAACAGACATACTGGAGAGAGACCATTTTCCTGCCCTTTCTGCACATACAAGGCATCCCACAAGAACGTACTGAAGAGGCATGTTAAGACGCACACTGGAGAAAAGCCATACCCTTGCTCGCTCTGTCCTTACCGTGCTGCGTGCAAGACAAACCTCAATTCTCATATGGTTACTCATCAGAATAAACTGCAGTAATGAAAATTCAACATCTCAATCACTAAGTCATATATATTGTTTTAAAAATGTGTCACCTTTTCTTTTACCCACCTTCTGCAGAATTCAGGTAGGGAAGGTATGAAGCTCTTTCAACACTCGTAAAATTGAGATCTTTTGATAGTACTTACTGTAATGTGGAAGCAGCTTAGTAGGACCAAATATTTTATCATTTCAAGGAGGTGCATTGTCGTCATGACTTGTAACTTGGTATTTTGTTTGTAAATGATTATCATAATTAAAATTTTTACATGAGCTTTTCCATTTTCTATCTTGCACATTTTCTGCCTGAATTCCCATCTGGTCTTTGCCCTCTTTCCCAGATTCCGTGGTCCTTCCCATAAGTCTTTGTCCTGCTATTTCCACATCTACCGCTTCTCTAACTTACTTCCTCATCCCTTCTCATGACAATATCAAAATATGTCAGTATTTGTAGATATCAGATCTAACGATTCGCAGACAAAGATATTTAACTATAATAAAAAATATCAGTCATATTCTGAAAAGGATTATTGTGCTGTATCAGTGGACTTGAAAAAGCATTTTTCAGGTATGAGATGCTTAATTTATGAAGTGCTTAGGGGCAATTCATTTGTGAAGGTTCTCTCAACACCAGTTGCACAATACTTTGTCATACTTTATGATTGTAACCAAGTGTCCTATCTGTTATGCATGGGTTTTGAGTACTATGAAGGAAGCCAGTTTCTTTTATCATTAATTGTGCCTTTTTTTTTATTGAATAAAAACTTGGAATACTATGCTATATCCTTAACCTTTCTCATGACTACATAAGCCTTCTTCCAATACTTACTGTGAGTATGTATGTATATATATATATATATATATATATATATATATATATATATATATATATATATATATATATATATATATATATATATATATATATATACTGTATATATGTTTGTGTGTGTGTGTGTAAAAGTATTAGCCTTTTGACTGTAAGCAAGTTTGTAAAGATGAGATTGCTTGCACTTACCTTCCTGAGACCCATCATAGTACACCAACTATCAGGTACACAAACTGCTGCTTTGGTTATTAAAGGTGCATTGGGATTTGACAAAATGTACCTAATATGTTTGGACTCCCTTGGGAATCAAACTTTTAACCTATTGCAGAAGTAACAAGGTATTTTCTAATCTCGCAGACTCTTACTGTCTTCCACAAACCAGTCACAACTTTTTTCTTCTGGATATGCAACAATTTTTCATTCATAAGCATATCTTGAAATATGTTTTCTGTATAGATTTTGTCATCTGAAATGAACTGATATAACATGACCACACATGTATTTTCCAAAACCATTATCACTTTGTAATGCTGTAATTGGGGTAGCCTACGGTATCACACACAGTGTTGTTACCTTTCACGACATATCCTGACCCAATGTGACATAAGCATCCTACCCTAGCCAGGATTTCAGATCCTACCACCAGTTAGTCTCCCCTGAAGTGCAGCTAACTAGCAATTTTTTTGGTAAAGTTAGGGTTCCTTTACATCCTGGCAAATGCAAAAAAAATTTGGAAACAAATCGTAAAACAAGAAACTTATTTGTCTCACATCTTTTTGTAACACATTAAGCAGCTATGGTACTATGCCTTCTTATCCAAGACGACAAAAATTTTAATATTTAAAAACCAAATATTTTAATGGCATATTAAGTTATATGCTGTTAGATTTAAAGACTAACACAATTTTGTATTTAACAGGCAATTGAAAATTTTAATTTTTAATTCACAAGATATCATTGGAGGTAATTTGCTAACAAATTTTGGGATGTATAAATTGATTTTATTATTTATATAGTACAAAGAATGTAAGCTAAGCACCTCCTCTGCAGGTCAAACAGCTGACGAACAGTCACTGGGCAGACAGAAGGAGAGCAGCTGATGAAGCATCCAGCTCCGGGAAGTTGCACCAGTGCCCCCACTGTGACTATTCGACGCCCTTGATTCACAACCTGAAGAGGCACATCCTGCGGCACACTGGAGAGAAGCCCTTCACGTGTCCACACTGCTCATACAGCACCTCGCGCAAGGACCTCCTGAAGGAGCACATCACCACCCACAGTGTGGACATGCCCTTCACATGTCCCTACTGCTCTTTTCGCTCTTCTCATCAGTACATATTAGAGAGACATATCCGTATACACACGGGAGAGAAACCGTATGCCTGCTCGTACTGCTCCTACCGTGCGGAAAACAAGGCTGTCCTGAATGGCCACATCCTGATTCACAAACCAAAGACAGGCACTCAGTGAGGTAAAAAAGACAGCACTCAGTGAGGTAAAGAGTGGTACATACTACAGTATATTGATTCATTTAGGTAATGTTGAGTTTCAAAAACTTGGATATTTTCATGTAATTAATAGGCCAGGTAGCTCAATAGCTCAAATACTTTTGTAAAGTTGATGTCTTTATTTACATAGAATAATCATGTCACAGCATAAGGTGACTAGTAATGATTAGCTTTAGCCACATTCTTTCCCTGTTGGAGAATTAAATTGTGTAACTGTGGTGTGTAGATGTGCAAAATAAATAAATTTCCTTTTGTTCACCTGTTGCTTCTCTATTCCTTGTCCTACCGCTGTTGCTCTTTGCCCTAAATGCAGTAAATGTATAAAACAGAAGAGGATGACTCAAGATCTGCGAGGTAAGTGACAAAGTTTATTTCTGTGCGTGACTGATTACGTTCTCTCTTCCTGGCATGCAATAGTTATTAGCTGTGAGGAGCAAGAGCTTGCTTTGTTCATATTTCCAGTTTTATTTCTTTTTTCACTGCATAATCAGTGTTGACAGTCCGTGTTGATTTTACATAAGTTTTCTGGCCATGTCATGTACTGTACGTCTTGTGAACTTACTCCAATTGTCCAGTAATTCATTTTAAAATAATTAATTTTTCATGACAAGGTCACATGTCATTTCTAAAACACTCGGGTTTCTTTTCTGGATTAAACTCAAATAAGAGCCTCTGTAGAATGATTGTAACATATGCATTTATGTTGTTCACTAGCTTGCTTTAATATACTGTACTAAACTTTCATTTGACACTGCTTCAGTTTGTCTGAACACTTTGGCTCTTCATATAAACTGTACTTAAAATTTGCACAAAGAAATCTGCATACATTTGTATTTTTATTTGTTCAAACATAAAACACTGAGTGTTTCACTAAAAGTAAATCTCTAGTACGCTTATTAGTAAAATAATAATGGATTCTTAAAAGAATGCATGGTTTATTAGTAAATCAATAACTGATTCTCAAAAGAATGAAGATTATTTCAAATAAAGTATGAATGTTTTCTTTCATAATTCAAATCCTCTTCAACCCTGCTATTCCTCTGTAACACAGTTCTTTGAGAACACCCCTGAGTTTAATCAAATCTCTACTTTCTTTGGCAGGTTGCAGAAGCAGATCCTTGGAATCAAGAGGGGGACAATGGATTAACATCCAGTTCAGTAGGCCTTTCCAAATGCTTCCAGTGTGGTCTTCTCTGTGAAGATGAGCAAGAATTTAGGGAACATGTGGCACATCACCCAGAGGTTCAAAGTTCAGGACATTCAGTTCTGGCTTCAGAAGAGATGTGTAAGAGAGATGTCAGACCTGGAGAAATAGAGAGAAGATCTGATGAGAAATTCAAGTGTCCCTTCTGTCCTCTGACTACTGCTAGTAAAAACCTGTTAAGGAGACACATCAGAAGACATGTTGCACTGCCCTTTGCCTGCACAGACTGTGCTTTCCGTGCACCAGATGCAATAACCCTCAGATCGCATACAGACATTCACAAGAAAGAACAGTAGTGTTTTGTTAATTATGTTTTAAGTCAGTTGAAAACTATCATTACTGTACTGTTGTATTCAATTACCTTGTATGTTACTTTTATTAAGTTTACTAAAAAAATAGTGATTACTGGTGTTATGACTTAGTCCACCTGTTTGTTTTTCAGTGTTTGAGTGGTCCATTTATTTGTGTGCACTTTTTGGTATCCATAACTTAATACTGTAACTAAATGTGTATTGTGTAAGGTAAATCACTAAGATACCTGTATAACAATGAACTGAACTTCATTGTATGTAGAAGTGTAAAGACAGTTCTCCCCACATAGACCATATTTACTTACAACCGTCAATCAAAAGAATTATACTGCACTTCCATTTCACACCAGTAATTACCTTGTGTTTGTGTGAGTGAAAACTCAGACACTGCATTTTGCAAAACTATATGGAAAGCAGTCAGATGATAAACTTTCTCTACATAAATGGTGATATTTTTAAGCCATGTTGTAGACTACTGGACACTCAGAGTGCATGTTTATCAGGTAACACTCGTCCAAATGGTATCCTTTTTGTTTTAAACATCCCCAAATCATTTTTTAACCCCATAGATAGGTTAGGTCACGTTTAGTAAGGCCTTTCATAGAACAGCAGTTAAAGGAATGAATGTCTTGGTATTGGGGCTTGTGACACTGGTATTCCAACATGAATGTGGCTGTTAATGCTCCGCAAAACAAATACCTCACACTGAGTTTTGGGGCACAAGAACAGAAGGCTATGTGGAAGATGTCTATTGAAATAGGGCTTGTGGAAGATGGCCCAAGAGAATACCCACTGACAATGGTCTAAAGTAGCAAGGGTAAAAAGATATAAGATCCTAGAAAGCTCCTGACCTTCAAACAGGAGAAAGCTCCTGACCTCCATACAGGAGAACAATGACCTAAAAATTCTACAAAAAACATCAGAGGAAAGTGGCATTGATACCATCATCTTTGTACAGCTATGAATCCTTGCAAGCAATACTGTACCTATTCTAGTCTATATTTGACAATAAATGTTTTAAGTACCATGAAAAAGAAAGCCTGGAGTCTAAAGTAACACCAAGTACGACACTGTCACACATTCTGAATGGTTAAGTTCAGCCTCATGCTTTGCTGACTACACCACTTCCTAATCAGTTCTAGGTCTAAAGGTAGCTGCATCTTTATTTTGCTTTTTGAAGGAGCAAATTATCTGCATACTACAGTACTATATTTCCTTCTTGTCAGTATATTAAAAACCACATCACTAGCAGACTAGAAACAACCAAGGTCCCAGATCACTGCCCTTAAGAACACCAGAGAAGATAGGTCTAAGATCAATAAAAACACTAACAATAACTCTCAGTTGCAGGTTTCTTAAAAACTGTAAATCACATCAAGCATGTAGTCTCTAAAACCAAAGTTCAGGCATTTTTATCAAGGAACCTGTTAAAGGTAACCATAAAATTACTTTGAATTACTCTGGATTCATGAATAAGGTTATTGAGGATGTAAACAGTGAGATTTAATGAGTGCATTTTTGGTCAAGTCCAAGGCATGAAGAGTCACATTGATTTACTAATAATATACATAAGTTGCCGGGTGTCCAAGTGAATTTTTTTTTTAAATATAGTTTGCTTATTTTTTTACCTTGTACTTATTGATAGAACCCTGTATACAGTACATC
Organism: Macrobrachium rosenbergii; assembly: GCF_040412425.1. Classification (NCBI taxonomy): domain Eukaryota; kingdom Metazoa; phylum Arthropoda; class Malacostraca; order Decapoda; family Palaemonidae; genus Macrobrachium; species Macrobrachium rosenbergii. Next base: position 22,078,934 of record NC_089753.1, read on the forward strand.
AAAATGTTAAATACTTTATATAAATACAAATATAATGCAAGACAGAAAGAGATGAAATATATGTGACAAATTATGCTTATGTAAAAATATAAAAAAACTGATAAAAGTAAATGTTGAAATTATGAATCCTCTACATATAAATATTCCTAAAAATTACACAACATAGTCTTACTTCCCAGGCAATTGTGAATTAAGAAACTGAAGTATTGTGTTTCAATGGTACAGGTAAATTTTGATGTCACAAAGGGAAGACATGAAAAAATGTAAGATAATCGTTTGAGGTAAACTGAGATGCAGTATATCTAAAATCTGACGTCTTCGGCAGGTTGAGGAGGGCAGTTATCAGTGGGCTGATGGAGGAATACCTTCAGGAAGTGAGTGGTCAGACATCAGCCAGCCTCCAGACAGAAATCAACTAACACAAAGGAACTTTATTGCTGAAGATAGCAGGGATTGCCAAGTGGCTTCAAATACCCTTGCAAACGACAAGCGCTTTTCCTGCAGCTACTGTTCCTTCAAGACATCGAGGAAGGCCAGCCTGGAAGAGCATGTTAACATTCACATGGGGGTGAAGCCCTTTTCCTGTTCCTACTGCTCTTATAGCGCCTCTCACAAGAATGTTTTGAGGGCACACCTCCGCACCCACTCAAAAGAGAAGCCCTTTGCATGTCCCTACTGCGATCATCGCACAAAAACCAAAAGCAACCTCAATTCCCACATGATTACGCACTGGTCTAAGGACGGCTGTCCATAGCAGTGAAGTAAAGTCAGCCTTTAATTGACCCATATTTATTTGTAGTGAATGACCAAATGGCTACATGAAAATTAGAGTCAGCCTTACAGTAATTGACCCATATTTATTTGTAGTGAATGACTGAATGGCTCCATGAAGATTACCACTCCTGACTTGTGTGCAGCTTGGTCACACCAGCAGGATCAAATGGTTGTTTTTGTCCTCTTCCAAACCAACTAGTTTTACAATGAGGTCCTCAGCATTCACATCTAGGCAAGCTCTATAGCAGGCCATTATAACTGAAGAATAACATACATATACTGTATCACAAATTCTGCTCTGGGTATGTTCCTAATTGTAAGTATTAAGTAGCAAGGCGGTGCAAAGTTATATGATTCTTAAACTTCCTTTATTAATTCCCCTGAGTGCTCCAATCTCAGCTCTGACAAGTTGGTGTATTTCAAAAAGGTAATGCTACTGTGTACTAACAACCAAAGGTTGCCTTATTTCATAAACTCTTGCTGGAGCAGCTTATTAATAATCTCCTGCTTTGTGTATCTGGTGCATAAGCATGCAGGAACTTGCTTCTAAGTTTTGTATATTTTCATCTCTTGTCTCAGTGCCCAGGCCTATGTGAAATAAATTTAGCCTGTTTTAAAAGGAAGCATCGCAATTCCTTCATAGTTCTTTGTAGATGCCACATAAGCAGAATCTTCTGGTTTTTTAACTGAATTCACATATTTTTTTTTAATAAGGGATGTATGAACTGGGAAGACTTTGATTAAGACTAAGTTAATCTAATATAAATATTGTAACAAAATATTTTAACAATCACTTGTTATTACTGGTAGCTACATTATACATATATGCCTTGCAATGTATTTCCATTTCCTTTCATACTGTATAAGTTTGTGGGCTTTAAATAGCTACGGTTATATCATGTTCTCATAGTAGGATAACATATTTACTGAAAAAGGATTAAAGAAAAATACTGTTCAGAAAAATGACTGAAGGTCATAGTTTATTTCTTACCTACCTGTTTTCAGTCTGAATAAGTTAGAAAGTTAGAGGAAAAGAACTGTTACAGAAGTGCAATAAAATTTAAAATTGTTTGTTTTTAGTTTCTTCCTCGTCCTCCTACTATTAATGTTATTATTAAACATATGTCTTGCAGCACCAACATTGATCTTGTACAGAATCATTTGTGTTTGCCAGATACCAGGTACTTTATTATATTTTTCTTCAGATGGGAAGGGTTGATAATATCTAAATGACATCTATGGCACATACTTTCTGAAAGTGTCCAGATATTTTCCACAAATACCGGCCCATTTTCTAGCAGAGAAAAGGTACTGTAAAATGAATGAAATTAATGGGAAACACAATACAGGTACTGCTTTTTATATAAGACGTTTAAATCTAAGGAAATGTGTAAGCAACTGCTGTGATTGGTAATTTTTTTTTTCGTATTGTTAACTGGTCAGGCTATCGCATGAAAAGTTAGGAAGGATGGGGAGTGTGCCACCTGTTGTTGTAAATTGAGTTGGTCTTAGATCGGAACGGTCTCTTGCTTGTGGAGTAGTGCATAACATAACACTTCCACCTGTCTGGTGGTCACATAGATGTCTCTCTTAGGGGAGGGAGAAAGTGGGGGTTGCAGGGCTCCTGCCAGCTGGTTTGGCAACAGGTCCCCTCTGCAAGGTTGTGGGGAGGATGCGAGGTGATGGACGCTGTTGCAGGATGCAGTGGGCTTCCGTAAATTGATGGCATTGATGGTCAGGTGCAAAGTCAATTGTCGTTGTGGCATTCATTATCTTCTGGTAGGTTAGGGTGCCACTGTGGGTGTGTCTTTTATGCCTATCTGTAAATCCATCCTGTAGGTGGCACTAAGGATGTTCAGAAAGATGAGTAGAAATAATCCCAATGTAGGAATGGGGCATCCCACTTCAGGGCTTGAGAATTTATTGATAACATTATATGCCCCTGAGTCCTAAGTAAGGGAAGCAAGGTTGTTCCATAGGAGGTGATTGGCAGATCTACAGTTTCTATAGGAAATAATTAGCTTTACGCAACTGGTAGGGTTTGCGGAGGCAATATTCTCATCCATGGCATATCTAAGGGTTCTCAGTTTTGTCATCATACCATTGCTTTATCTTAGTTTTAGTAATTACCTAATAAGTAAACTTACTTGAGTATCCATTATTAATGAGATGATTACTTTGTCTAAAAATTTAGGTTGTGAATCATGTACCCAGTTGTTAGTTGACTGTTCTGAGTCACAACTGGGATGAAGAGAGTCAAAGACAACAGACATGAGCCTTTAGTAATAAATAATTCTCTCTCTCTCTCTCTCTCTCTCTCTCTCTCTCTCTCTCTCTCTCTCTCTCTCTCTCTCTCTCTCTCTCTCTCTCACATAGCATAGCCAGTATGGGAGATGTAACCTTACCTACTTATGTTTTGATAGTGGTACCATACTTATATAGTCATTCCTTATTTACTCAGACTAGAAAATAATTTTGGCTCTGCAATCTGGAAACTGCTTAAATTTAATTTAGTTTTTCTTCTAGTGCTTCATTTGCTGATGTTCATAAAATGCAAACTTGGTACTTTGCCAAATGAACATGTCATCACGAGCATGAACCAAAAATAATCCTGGTTTCACTCATGTTATCCGAGAATATTTTCCATTGCTGTGTGTATAACATAACATAACATAACATAACTGAGTAGGGCAAGCACAAGAATTTAAGCAGAAATAGTGTATTGACCAGCATGTAAATTAACTTGAAGAAAGTGTTTTTTCACATCGTACAGTTATTTTCTCTCTCTCTCTCTCTCTCTCTCTCTCTCTCTCATGATGACAAATGCATACATACATACATACTCGTCACAGTAATTGTATGGTAACCATAAACTTGTAACTTCCACTAACTCGTGTCTTCATCATTGAAAACATAACAGTTGAGTAATGACAGAAATTTATTGTTTGTCTGTTAACGTTGGAGCTAATGGTAGATATCTGCGTCTAATGTCACTGAATTTGATCGTGATTGGCAGGAGCTCATGCTATTCACCACCCACCAGAGGTTACAATTCAAACACTTTGACCAATCAGAAACAAGATAGAAACTTTTAATGTTTTCGGTTAATTGGCCTCGGATATTTACTGCCAGATCTAAGGAGATAAAAACAAACCAAACTGGTGTATTCAGAAGGTGCATCGAAATACTGAGATTTCAAGGCAACAATGTGAAAACAAATATCACCTCAGGTTTTAATCAGGAGAAAGTTGGTTTTACATTTAGCACATTACTGAACATTACATGTACAGCTGATATCTATTTATCACTGTTTGGCTTGCCCTCCATCCACCCCTCTCCCCCCCTCCACCCTTGTGAAACAAGTGAATAAGATGAGCCTTCCTCAACAGATGGTGGGCAGCATCGCGGCCTGGATGCGAGACAACGCAGGAGATGCAAGAGATGCCCCAGGAGAAGCTCGAGTCCATGCAACCTCTTCAGGCAAAATCCACCAGTGCCCTACGTGCACCTTCTCCACGACAGACCTCAGTGACTACCGGAGGCACGTCTTCAAACATGCCGGGAAGACTCCCTACCAGTGCCACTACTGCTCCTACTGTGCCGTGACACCCAGCATGCTGAAGCAGCACTTGAGGAAGCACACGGGAGAGAAGCCCTTCGCCTGTAACTACTGCCCCTACACTGCCTCCCACAGGAACAACCTGAAGGACCACATCCGCAAACACACGGGGGAGAGGCCCTACGCCTGCCCCCACTGCAGCTTCCGGTCGGCCCAGAGGTCAAATTTGAACACTCACATTCAGAAGATGCACAGGAGGACGGCATTGACCTCTGGCAGTCACCAGCCAAAATGATTTGTTAGATAGTTTTGTGATGCTTTTTTTCTCTGTCTACTCATCATCTTCCTTTTTTTCAATTTTACTGTTTGGTTTTTGTTTTCACCAGTATGATGTTTTCGTTCTCACCAATTTACGATGTACGTTTTTCGTTAAAAATAGGCTGATGGTTAGATACATAGAATAAAATCAAATAAATAAGGGATCACGGAAAATACCGAGTTGGAATTACCCTTCCCTCCAATGATATGAGAAAAATGTTGCGTGAATGTACGATGTGTACATACTGTACATGAGATTAAATTTCTGTGAGCTATGGTTGGTATATATATTTGGAGTTCATGCTCAACTTCAAAGGTTTGTTTTGCACCCATCAATCAAAAACAAAGACATATTTCGAAAACTAGTGCTATGTCTGAAATAATTATTTTGTGTTTTTTAGCAAAACTGAGACTTCAGTTTGTTTTACATTTAGTATTACAATTAAACAGTAAGGTTTTCTTGGATGATCCCATAAATGAAGACTTAAATCCACGAGAACTTTTAAAAATTTTTATCAATCACAAATATAATCATCTTCAAAATAAAGGACAGTTTCAACCCTCAATATATTTAGGCTACCCTCCTGTGGGACTGAATTATCTATTTTTACGTAGAGAAGTTAGTTAAAAGTGTCTACGGACCCCACGCGGTTTCCTCCTTTTGTTTGCTTTGTGACGCGTTCCTGATCAACAGTTGAAATTTGTTTGTTCTAAACATTTCAAAGTCTTGAGGATGTAGCATGTAGAGGAAGTTGAAAGTAGAACAGCGCTGGTGTTTCCTAATAAAGGCTTGTTATATCACGAACATCTGGTTTTATTCCCCTTCTGTTTACTAATTGTCAAAAGGTACCCTTTAAAAGAGGAATCTCTGAGGGTAAGATTCTACTTTAAATACTCAGTATTTATTTAATCATGTTTCACATACAAAACTCTGTAAGCAACAAGAGGAACAATAAATGTTAAAAGGGCCTTTACTTTTAATGAAGAGTTTTTTTTATCTTTTAAGAGGTATCCAACAAAAACCACATTTAATATGAAAGAATTTGTGACCATACAAAAAGATATTTTAAAAACTGTCTGTTGATGACACCTTATGTTCAGAATTTCTTTCGCGTACGATTTTTTTTACTCCATTAAACATTTTTGTGCCGTTTGGTTTTCACCTGAATCTATAACTTCTATAACCGCTCAGTTGTCTTGTAGAGGGAATACTGTACAATATGCACCTGAGATAGCAATCTACAACAAAAACTGCAATGGAACTTTCCATAAAATCTTAAGTTTTCCTGCCTAGGTCTGACATTGAGAACTGATGTTGTACATAATTGGATTGATTCATATCTGTAAAAAACTGTCTTTCCAAGAACGGTAGTCACCGACGCCTCATTTTGTTGCTGTTGCATTAAGGATAAATGAATACTGTAAAGACTATTCAACTATTTAGTAGGGCAAGTATCTGCAAGAACCAATATAATTTAGGTCCGATATCAACCTTTTAGACTGGAGTAACTAGTCATCAACCACCTGAAACGGTGGATGCCCTAAAGTGCTCCTGTAGACAGAAAATCTAGTGATAAAAGGAATGTCCACAATTGCTCCTGCAATCACACACTCTGTTATACATCATTTTGAGGAATATGTCTATTCTTATTACATATTTTGGCTGACTTGGTTTCTACAGAAGTTTGTAGAAACTGGGACAAAGAATTACCCAAATGTTTGATTTTTTCATAAAACAGTACTGTATAAGGGTGCTATTGCATGATTTTACCCAATTTCTTTGGGGGGAGTGGGGTTATTTTTCAGTGCAATTAATCAATTTATTTCATAGTGGGGCTATTTTTCAGTGCAGTTAATTAATTTATTTAATTCACATCTAAGGAAAATCTATTAAGTTTCTTAAAGAACACATGAATTGATGACTACAATAAATAATTACTTACATTTCCAACTCACTTAATTCCACTCTCCCCAACAACAAAATCCATTGAATTCTGTGTAAGCACTCACGCAATGTTAACTCAAAAAATAGACCAGTACTTAAGAAGGCCCACCCTCTCCAACAGGTGACGAAGTCGGGCTGGCCAAGGGAAGGAAAGAAAAGGAAGGGCGCTTACACGGGCAAGACCCACAGTTGCACCTACTGCGACTACGTCACCAACAAGACCACGAACCTCATGCGGCACATCCACACCCACACGGGAGAGAAGCCTTTCGCGTGTCCCTACTGCCCCTTCAGAGCCACCCAGGAGAACAACATCAAGTCGCACATACGCACGCACACGGGAGAGAAGCCCTACGCATGCAATCGCTGCCCCTACAGGTCGTCACACAAGTCTAGTTTGCATCACCACATGATCAGTCATCAGCTGGATCCCAAGTCTTAGGCTGGGATCCCTTTCAAGGGTATTTTTGAGGGGTGTACAAAGGGAGGTGGTTTTGGAACGTGCATAAATATGTTTTGGAATGCGTATTAATATGTTTTGGAGCCTGTATACATTTTTTTTTGGAACATGTATAAATATGTTTTTGTTTCAAGGACGCTCTGCCTCAAGAAGACGAAAGCATATCTGAATATCACAGAATGATTTTGGGCTCTTTGGGAGTAGACTAGTTCAAGGCAGTGTCTTATCATATATTTCTACCTTTTTTAAAGCTTAAAATAAATAATATTACTTGTATTCAAGCCCATATATCATCATTTTCACCTTCTTAAAATTCACTTGTGTAAAATGTCTATTTATGTTTCATTTTATTAAAATGAAAACTTTTTTCACTTTTAACATTCATCCAGGTTATGTGGCGCCAGGATTCGGTACATTTCCAAAACTATTTCAGTTATCTTTATTTTACAACTAATTTTTGATATTTGATGCATATAAAAAGTCTTGTCCCAAACACAGCTTTGTTACCAAGTCTTTTTTTTCAAAGTTATTACTAATTTATCTGAGCCTTATAGATTATGAATAACTGGTTTCATGAAGATACTCTGATTTTGGTGAGAGGAAAGTAACTATGAATCCGTAAACACTGTTTTATTCATTTTTATTCTAATTTAGACTTCTGGTTTGTAATTTTAGCAGTTGATTGTAAGCATATGTACTTTTACTTTACGTAAAAGAAAGTATACCTTGATCATTTCATATGTTCATATGTTAGTGCGAAAAAGAATATATGTTAGTGTGAAAAAGAATATAATCTTGATGTAGAAAATACAATGTTTATTTCTCTTTTTAATTATATTATTATCTGCTGCATTTTGTTTGTTTTTGCATTTTAGACTTCCAAGTTGAAAACACTGTAGAAATGTCTTGTATGCAATGCAATAGCCACAAGGACCCTTGAACTTCTCCATTAACCTGTATTTCTTGGATCTGAAAGCCCAGAAATCCAAGGAACCGAATGGAGAAATCTTCCTACCTAGGTTGGATTTAAATCCATACTGGCTAGAAGACCTAGGTCTGTATTAACACACCAGCCAACCAAGGAAATGTAACATTTACAAGATGAGTTACTTTGGAAATTACTTTAACTACAGTAACATTGAAGTGGAGATGGTTATCTCTGAAATAACCTACCAGCTAGCAGAAACATACACAAAGGAAAGAGACTTAATTGGCAAAATTTAAGTACGCTGGACATGTTGTAAGTAACCTTCGTTAGTTTATGGAGTTTCTGCTTAAAAATGCAAGGGGAAACAGCTGTTTGCGTAGAATGTTGTGCCTGAACAAAGGGATATTTCTGGCCTTGATATACTATTCAGGAATAACATTGTTGGAGCATTTGTATGGGAAAGAAGTTGTCTCCTGAAAATAAACAAATAATCAGGTATGATTTATTCTTGATGCCGAATTAGGCACCATCACAACAATATAAAAAGGAGTGAAACAAAGCAAGTACAAAAGTGCATTAGCGGTATCTTTCAGGTAACTTAATGTGCAATCAAATTTGGCGTATGCTTTTATAAATGCAAACTTTCTAAGCTTAAATTGTATATATAAAAAGTCTTGTGAATGAGCCATATATTAAGCCAACCCTCCCCAACAGGTGATGAAGCCGAGGTGGACAGGAGCCCCAGAGCCCAGGAAGAGCAGCGGCCACGCAGGGGGCAAGATGCACAAGTGTGCCTACTGCGACTACGTTACCAACAAGACCACCAACCTGATGAGACATGTCCACACGCACACGGGGGAGAGGCCGTTCGCGTGTCCCTACTGCCCCTTCAGGGCCACTCAAGAGATCAACATCAAGTCGCACATACGAACGCACACGGGGGAGAAGCCGTATGCCTGTTCTCACTGCTCCTACAGGTGTTCGCAGAAGTCCAATCTCAACAGTCACCTGCTGACCCACCAGCCAAAGCAGAACTTTTAAAGGTGTAACTACAATCAGTCTTTGGAAAAGTTTTAAGCTAGAAGTATGTTGGGATTACTGTTCACTGCCTGCTTTTGTTCTCAAGAAACAACTACCAAGATGCCACTGAGTTTGATAGAATAGAATAGAATAGAATAGAAAGTGCAATTTAGGCCAAAGGCCAAGCTCTGGGACCTATGAGGTCATTCAGCACTTAAAGGAAAATTGAGAGTAAAAAGTTATAAAGGTGCAACAGGAGGAAAACTTCGCAGTTGCAATGAAACAAGTGTTAGTAGAGGGTGGAAAGTAAGATGGAAGAAAGAATATGAATGGAGGTACAATAAGGGGAATGAAAGGGGTTGCAACTTGGGCCGCGGGGATGCTGCAAAGAACCTTAAGTAATGCCTACAGTGCACCGTGCATGAGGTGCACTGACAGCACTGCCACCCTACAGGAACTGCGTTCAATAGGATACTTCTAAAGTATAATAATTGTTTATTGTTCTCCGACACAGAAGAAGACTAAGAACAAATTATATTTAGCCCGGTCAGATTTAGGTGGGAAATACACTTGAGGTACAGAATACAAATAGTGATAAAATTGTCCATAACTGTTAAGATAGTAGTGCATATGGGCTGCTCTAGAAGAAAGAGCCTGTGCCAGCACATGGCTGGCTCAATCTGAAAACAACAAAAAGGGAAATTTCCATTTTAAAAATTCACATGGAAAGACTCCATTACTTATTAAGCCTTATCGCGTAATTGTCACTACGACAACAGTATGTTTTGTTCATATTTAAAATTAAGATGTAGTATATTTTGAGAAAATCACTGATCACTTGATTTTAAGAACTCGGGGAAAGATATGATTCTGGAAAGGTGGAAAATTTACTTAAGAACGCGATCCTGGAATGGAAGAAAATGCTCTTATGAGTATAATTCTGGAAAGGAAGCAGATTCCTTTTAGAAGAATGGGATGCTGGAAATTTGATTCTCATGAAAGAAAAACGAACAAATAATCACTTAGATTTTAGAGTTTGGTTTATATGTCAAGACTAATGATATCTGAATGAGGAACTCCACAGCATGTCTGTAAATGTAGATGAACACTATCTACTATTTACTCTTTTTTCTTGGTCGAAATGGAACGTCTATGGATGTATATAAGTTGGAGCATTTTAGTGAATAAATATTCTTCTCGTTAATGTGTTTCATTATCTTTTGCTTCTGCGAAACAATGCCACATTATTTTCTGAAAACATTAACTAGGTGCTTTTGTAATATACTAGTTACTGAAGCCATTTTGCCTCTTCAGTAATGTTTCTGAATTGTTGATATACGAGATATGGGGTTAAGGTGCTCCCCCTTATTGACATATAAATGAATTAGAGGAAGTCACTGTTAATTTTGTGATCTATCGTTTTGCGTCCATTTTTCAGTCATATCTCTGCTTTCTTTTCTGACTTCAACCTACTAAATTGCTAGGTGATGCTTGCTTTAATTTGGTTTCAAAATACCGTGGGTAGTGCACTTCAGTTCTTGTTTTTGCTTTGGATAACAAATATGATATTAGATAATTCCAAGATGTCATGTGTATGACGAAAGTGCATTGCATCATTTTAGCAACAAACAAACTTTTTCAGCTTATCAAAACCATATTAATTCACCATTTATGCCCACCATTACCATTGGTCTTATTTGCTGTTGGGTGCTAAACAAAAGCTGAAACATATATTGACGTGCACTTCGTTTTACATAGGAAACATATTTTGTGTATGAAACTGACACTTACTCTGCGAAATATATGTTCTAATGGCAGGTGCCATTTCCTGTACATCATTTCGTATTCTTTGAGTTTTGTTCAACTTGTCCTTCAGTTGATGTGAAGAGGCCTTGCTTGTATCCATTATTAATAACTCCAGTGACCATTCCTGTTTATGGTGTGTTTGTGGAACTTGATCACCTCAGCAGAAACGAATAATTGTTACTGTCCTTCTGTTAACCAAAGACCACCACACAGAGGCACTTAGGAAGTACACCTAGACAAGCTCTGCGGTGAAAGGTAGTTCCTGTGGGCTATGCAGGCCCCTTCAGGTGGGGCCACTATCATTTAGTTGTGCTGACAGAAATAATCCCTTTAAATTTGAAGTAGTGCGTCAGACATTCTTCAGTTTTTACATTGTCAGCTTGTCACTTTGCACCTAATTATCAGCCTGTTGCTTCGCATGTGGTGGTTACCTTTCCCTCTTATACAATCTCAGTTCCCCTCAGTAACTGCTTGACTTGAAATTTCCAGGACTTTTTCTATTTTCGGGGTGGGGCAGGGTTGAGTTAAAAAAGCTTTCAGGACTGAATTTTGGACAAATAAGAATAACAAATTCCAATAACAGATCTGGAGTCATTTTGAATCTATACATAAAAAAGCTGTGTCTTTTATTCTGTGTTGTAATAACTGATCACTTCCATACATATTTTTATGAAATGTTAATGCCGATATATCTGTTATTTATGATAATAATGATAATTATAGTTGAAAAAATAACAGCAGTAATATTGTTTTAAAATGTGTTAAAAGGTATGAGAATATTTTACTTACTGTAGTCTCTATGTGTTTCTAATATCAACAAGACAGTGCTATGTAGGTGAGAAAATAACTTGTTACCTCAAGTCTGTTGAGTGAGACGATCACTATCTTCCAGGTGACAGCGATGCCTCCCGAAGACCCTTGCTATGGAAGACACCAGTCGTCCTTATACAACCCGGAGATCCCCACTTCCAGAACGGACCTTGCTGGACCGACCCCTGAGGGCACTTCTCAAAAGGACACTGGGCTTAGCTGCCCCTGGTGCCCCTACCAGGCCAGGTTCAGGAGCAAACTCATCAGGCATATGCGGACTCACACGGGGGAGAAGCCCTTCGCCTGTCCATATTGTCCCTTCAGGGCAAACCAGGAGATCCACATCAAGACTCACCTGCGCACGCACACGGGCGAGAGGCCTTACAAATGCAAGCTGTGCCCCTTCTGGGCATCCCACAGACACCACCTGACGAAGCACGTGCTGTGTCAGCATCCGGGACATTAGATCTGGGTTGAATCTTTGTGTTTGTTTAGACACTGCTCCATTTTTCTTCTGTGGTGTCACTTTGAGGGATACATCTTGATGACTCTGTACTGAGGGAAACATCTTGATGCTGAAAATTACATTTACACACATAAGTATACCTGAAGATGTTCGTATGTTAATTAAACTAAATATATTCAGTGTGTGTGTGGCTGGTGTTTTCATACCCTTCGTTTCATAGTTTATGTTACTCTTTTACAGTGATCCACTACACACAGTTCACTGAACAATAATTCTGTGCTTAAAACATTATGGCTACACTGGTTTAGTCACTAGCCACGATATTTATATTTTACGATAAGAAAATTAATCTACATCAATAAACTTACAAAAATGTATCACTTAAAAGTAATGATAGATAAAAAATATATTTTTTTAGCATCTATGTTGACTCTGTGACCAGCATGTTATTCTAAAGGCATTTTCCGTAAGGGAGGTCTTTGTTGCGTCAAGTTTACTTCTCTCTACGAGTTCTTCATTTATTTTATTAAGCTGCATCACTGGTTTAGTTATGTCGAATTTTCAATCACTTTTCGAATGAGAGGTGGTATTATTAATACAGAATTTAGGCCAAAGGCCAAGCACTGGGACCTATGAGGTCATTCAGCACTGAAACGGAAATTGAGAGCAAAAGGTTTGAAAGGTGTAACAGGTGGAAAACCTCAAAGCAGTTGCACTATGAATCAATTGTTAGGAGAGGGTTGAAAGTAAGATGGAAGACAAATAATAAAGGAGGTACAGTAAACGGAACGAAAGGGGTTGCAGCTAGGGGCCACAGGGACGCTGCAAAGAACCTTGAGTAATGCCTACAGTGCACTGCATGAGGTGCACTGACGGCCTCTCACTCCGCGGGGTTGTTATTATTATTATTATTATTATTATTATTATTATTATTATTATTATTATCGAAAAATTCCATAAAGATGATGATCAACTTAGAATGTTATTTCAAATCAACTAAGCCAATGTGGATTTCATTTCAACATGCATCACTCAGGGGGTTACGATGTAACATATACTGACTGATGAGCCCATTCTGTCCAGACCGACCAACCCCGCCTTGAGGATACACCGATGATGCGGTCTGAAACGTCGGCAACGCCCTTAGAAAACTACGAAGATCTCTGCCACTCCAGGTTCTAGACTTCTAGTTCCCATGTGCTGAAAAAAGAAAGAACCTCTATGCTTATATCACGCCAGGTTTAACTTCTGCCTGTGTACCAGAATAAAAAGTGACTTATGTTCAGAACTATTGCCTTTCCCCTTTATCCAGATTATGTGCATCGGCCAGCTCTTAGCAGATATCAGCCTTGAAAAGAGGATAGTAACAAGTATATACTGAAAAGATTTCGTATAAAATCAATTCCAATGTTGCTGCCATCCTTTTTAACAGAACATGCTGGAAAGAGGGTCAATTCACTTCCCTTCATATTATTATTATTATTATTATTATTATTATTATTATTATTATTATTATTATTATTATTATTATTATCGAAAAAATCCATTCATCTCTATAATATTTTTAATAATAATAATAATCTTTGATTGTTCTAAGTTTAACTTAGAAATCTATTTTAAATTAACTAAGCCAATATGGATTTTATTTCTACATGTATCATTTAGGGAGTTACGAAGTAATAATAATAATAATAATAATAATAATAATAATAATTATTATTATTATTATTATTATTATTATTATTATTATTCCGAGAGTAATCCAAAATGACTACGAACTCGGCCGTAAATAGAGGGGTAGAAGCTGACAGCCTACGGCTTAAAATAACAGACGAGGCGTGGAGGGTTCATTTTCTTGTCACAAGTGATTACTTTGGCAATGTCGATGTCTGAAGAGCAGACGAAAGGCCCCTTGTCGATTTGGGTCTCATATTTTCTTGTGTTTATTTGGTTAGGTTACGTAGGTTGTGTGTGGGAGGAGGAGAGAGAGAGAGGGGGATGCTTAGGAGAGCGTGTTTGCACAAGTGATATTTCAGTGACATTAGAAAGGTAATGGCGTTTATCACTTAATAGCAACAATAATAATGAATACGAAAAATAGCAATAGCCCTCTTGCTATAGTTTCCATAGCCACTTCTTTGTCTGCCAAAATAGTCCATACGTACAACATCAAAAGCATTTTAAAATTGATTTGAAGGGGAACATATTATAACGCTTTGGTATTTGGAAATGACAGAGTAACCATAACGCAATGCTCTGGTGGGTGCAAACAATGGATTTAAATCCTCATGAATTATGCTATAAATCTTTTTAGGAGTGAGGGTCGCAAGCGGGTTATGAAGGTTATGTACATTTTGCTAAAAGGACAAGCTTTCGTCTACTTAAGCAGTAGAATTCCTCAGCTATAAGTCTACAACTGAAGTTGAAAAAATCGTTATACCCAGTTAAATATACCCCGTGAAGCTTTTGTTTTAATAGTATCAGTATTAATTTTGCTGGGAAGGCTTCAAGGAATCTAGTATGTATAGATAAGCAATAAGTCTTGCAACCTCAAGTCTCTTTGAGTTAAGCTGATGTTCTTCTGCAGGTAATGATGCTACACGAAGACTCTCAGCCCGGAGGCCCTTCTGCGCCTGCGCAGAGAATGCAACGCAATCTCGGCGGGAAAAGACACTGCGGCGACTTCAGTGCGGACACGTCCGCAAGCCCAGACGACGGCGACGCTGCGACTCAGAAGGACGCCTCACTGACGTGCCCTTGGTGCTCCTTCCGAGCCCCCTTCAGGAGCAAGCTCATCAGACACATGCGGACCCACACGGGGGAGAAGCCCTTCGCGTGTCCTTACTGTCCCTTCAGAGCCACGCAAGAAAACAACATCAAGTCGCACATCCGAACGCACACGGGGGAGAAGCCCTTTGCGTGTAACCAGTGCCCTTACCGGTGTTCCCAGAAGTCGAATTTGACCACGCACATGTTGACGCATCAGCCCAAGCTTAAATTCTAATGGTACTATAAATATTTATATATAGCCTATATTATAAAGAAACAATTCAAGAACTTTTAAGTTTAAAATACAAACTGAACTTCCTAATAGAGGCAGCTTTTCGACACCATAATTTAACAAATTTTTGAAAGCCATGAGGGAAGTTTAAATATAAATATATATATATATATATATATATATATATATATATATATATATATATATATATATATATACAGTATATTAAATGGCTTTCCTGCATGGCTTTACAAAAAAATTGCTAAATTACGTTGTAGAAAACCTGTATCTATTAGTAAAGTACATTTTTTTATTTTAAAATTAAAATTTCACAAAATATGAACAAGATTTGCGCGCAGGAATATTCATTTTACCAATATTAATCTACCCAAAGGCTGTAGCCTTCACCTTTAGAGAGTTACCGGTTTATATGAAGGATCTTTTGTAAGAAAGCTGTGGCAGTGAGAGAGAGAGAATTTAATTACGGTTACATAGCTTTTCTTCAGATGGAAGATTGAGATTTTTCGTTTTCTTATTTGCATTACATAAATGCTTGTAATTTTGTTATTGCATAATTTTGTGCTTAATTTTATTACACAATTTTCTCCTCCCAGATACCACCCTTGAAGTTTCATTGTCCTAAAGAGACCATAATATGACCTGTTTATGTTGCCTTTCGGCTGTAGAATCGGGCATGATAATGGAGGGGCATTTGTATGTGTCCTTTTGCCCAAATTGTATCCGTTATCATCATCCCTACTTCCACCACCTGTTGACGTAGAGATTGGCACTTGTAGAGTGTAGAGCGGTGAAGGTGAGACCTCAGTGAAGGGCGAAAGTTGTTGCCTAGGCCTAAGACCAGGGCCGTACATGGTGTAGGTCTACTTTTCTCATGTTGTTCACTTGAATTCATTGTAAATAAACGACTTCGCTTTACGTTGCTCTGTTCTTTTCCTTAATATTATTCTGCTTTTACTATTATTATTTTAATTGTCCACTTCATATATATATATATATATATATATATATATATATATATATATATATATATATATATATATATATATATATATATATAATATATATATATATATATATATATATATATATATATATATATATATATATATATACTATATAGACAGAATCCACGAATGAGAGAGAAACAATGGATTGCTGCAAGGCCTTTCGACTTACCGTACTTTACTTGCTAAGTAAAGGACGATAAGTCACAAGGCCTTGCAGCACTCCATTGTTTATATTTCTTTCGTGGATTTTGTCTTTATTTATATAGTCATCACGTTCCATGTTTTCGTGATTCAGTCATACGTGTGTATATATGTATAATATATATAATATATATATATATATATATATATATATATATATATATATATATATATATATATATATATATATATATATATATATATATATATTATATATACATGCAAAACACTGTTGCCCTCTGTTCTCAGAAATGGTTGCATAATGATTTCCATCATAAACCTTTATTCAGCTGAATGAAAGAACGCTCTGACAGACGGAACTTATCTGGCGTGACACATTTGTTCAGAGCAGAATCTAAACACCAATCTTCCGAATGCTTTTAAAGAAGCTCTTAGATTTTGTTGTAGACTCCAACACTTCTCCAGTCAGATCTCTTACCAGATGGATGCAAGTGTCCTTCCCTTCCATACAGTACAGGTTCCCCACTTTGGATTCTCTGTTAAGGTGACTTTGAATTTTTGAAATCGAGGTTTTTGTAGTATATTTTCCCCACGGAGGAGGACAGTTACAATTTCATCTTTCAGATGTAATGGTTTTTGCACACTCTTGTGGTTATTGCGCGCGTATGCACATGGAAAATTCGTCTAGTCGGGATTGAGAGATCGAATGATTGGAAATTACACTGACACATGAAATGGAATGAATGGTGGTTTTCTATACACAGACATACATTTATGATACATATATATAAATGTATACATATATATAAACAAATATATACCTATATAAATATACATATATATATGTATATATAAACATAATATATATATATACATAAATATATAGACATAAGTATACATACATATGTATATCCATACATACACAGGACTTCATAATATAACTATGCATAACTATTACTACACCATACCCCCGTAGGCGGGTAGTGGCGCCAGTGCACCTCATGCGGTTCAATGTGGGCATTACTTAAGGTTCTTTGCATCGTCCCTTCGGCCCCTAGCTGCAACCTCTTTCATTCCTTTTACTGTACCTCCGTTCATATTCTCTTTCTTCCATCTTTCTTTCCACCCTCTCCTAACAATTGACTCATAGTGCAACTGCTTTGAGGTTTTCCTCCTGTTACACCTCTCAAACTTCTTCACTGTCAATTTCCGTTTCAGCGCTGCATGCCTCAGATCTATAAGTCAATCAATCAAACCATACGAATAAATACTTTTATACGTAAATAATGTCTGTAGCCCTTGATACTTGAATAAAATACTAGTTACCTGTTAACATTCCTTATACATATGAATAAAAGCGAGCTTTGTCCAAGCCCCTTCCTGCGAGGGAATCGCTGTAAATCACTGTACCTCTTCGTAAGAATTCATAATTGGTGATATTCTGTAATTCTTGTTTTTATTTGCTCGCTTCGTAAATGATTTGGCGAGATAACTGTTCAAAAGTGTACTGGTACGGATAACTGAAACTCAACACTTAGGCGGTAATGCTTTTACAAATGTCTGTTTGTAACGCTAAACCATGTCGCTACGTGTGGGTGCAACTGAGGGGATTGATTGATTGACCGGTTGACTGATTTATAGATCTGAGGTATACATGCCAAGCACTGGGGTAACTAAGGACATTCAGCGCTGAAACGGAAACTGACAGTGAAAAAGTTTGAAAGGTGTAATAGGAAGGAAATATCGCAGTTGCACTATGGATCAATTGTTAGGAAAGGGTGGACAGTAAGGTGGAAGAAAGTGAATTTGAACGGAGGAACAGTAAAAGGAATGAAAGAGGTTGAGAGGGTGGACAGTAAGGTGGAAGAAAGGGAATTTGAACGGAGGAACAGTAAAAGGAATGAAAGAGGTTGAGAGGGTGGACAGTAAAGTGGAAGAAAGTGAATTTGAAGAGGAACAGTGGAAGAAAAGAGGTTGAGAGGGTGGACAGTAAGGTGGAAGGGGAATTTGAACGGAGGTACAGTAAAAGGAATGAAAGAGGTTGCAGCTAGGGGCCGAAGGGACGCTGCAAAGAACCTTAAGTAATGTCTACATTGCACCGCATGAGGTGTACTGACGGCACTAAACCCCTATGGGGGTAACTGAGGGGGTGTTGGGGCCAAGGAAAGTTATCGTAAACTCATGAGGCCATGCTTCCCTGAGAGAGAGAGAGAATATATTGTTTGTCCTCGATGTCAAGGTCAGTCTGTACATTAACATGGTCTGTTGCCAAAGTAATTTGTCATAAATCTGACGTCGTCTTCCCCGAGGGAAAGGCCCCGTCAAGCCTCGAATTTATCTTCAAGTTTCTGTTTCTTTCTTTTTTATTTTACTTATTTATTTATTTATTTATTTATTTATTTATTTATTTATCAATTGACACGCACGCCATCGCGGTCTCATATCTGTGCGTGAATGTTTGTCCCTTGTAGAAGTATAGGTCTCATGCAGCTGGCATTTTAAGCGCTTTTCCACTTCACTCATCCTTAGGTTAATGACATTTCCAATGTGCAGAAACTCCCACGTCCTCTTTTTTTGAGCAAGATGATGTTCTTCAACAGGTGGCGAGGACCTACGACGCATCACAGCCCGGAGACCCTGCCGTCGCGGGCGGGCGCCGGAGGCCTCCAGAAAGACGACCAGCGATGGACATCTACCCGACGGAGATCCTTCTTCCCTCCGCGGACCAGGACGCCAGCAGCAAGGAAACCACCCTGACGTGCCCCGAGTGCCCCTTCCGCGCCCCCTACAGGAGCAAGTTGGTGCGGCACATGCGGACGCACACCGGAGAGAAGCCGTACGGCTGCCCCTACTGCCCCATGAGGGCGTCGCAGGAGAGCAACATGAAGAGTCACATCAGGACGCACACGGGGGAGAAGCCCTACGCCTGCGACCAGTGCTCCTACAGGTCGACCCAGCAGTCCTCCCTCAACTCGCACGTCTTCTTCCACCACAAGAAGTCGGTGCTGCCGAATCCGCCGCAAACCGAGATGTTCTGAGGAGGGCCAGCTGCTGCTGGTGCTTCGGCCGCAGTAGTGAGGAGGTATACGAAGTCGGGATTTTGCCTTTTAGTTTTGGTCATGGGCAGTGTTTGTTCTGTGGGTCCGATGCACCTTTGCTGGAACAGAAAGTGGCTCACTGCATTGCACAGCGATGATTAAGGATCTTTCAGTGCTCGCCAAAAAGGTTAGAATAGAATAGATTGCAGAATTTAGGTCAGAGGCCAAGAGCTGGGACCCAATGAGGTTATTCAGATCTGAAAGGGAAATTGGGAGTAAACGAGGTCAGATAGGTGTAACAGGAGGAAAACCTCAAAGCACTTGCACTATGAATCGATTGTTAGGAAGATGGAAAGTAAGATGGAAGAAAGAGAATATGAACGGAGGTACAGTAAAAGGAATGAGAGGGAATGCAGCTAGGGGCCGAAGGGACGCTGCAAAGAACTTCATGTAATGCCTACAGTGCGCCGCACGAGGTGCACCGAGTCAAAAAGGTTAGGGCCTTTTCATTAGCACACAGTGTGAGAGCGAGTTCTATAGCAAATGTCTTGCATGAGAACAAAACATAAACACTGGTGTCGAAACACAAAACAGTATTGTATTAAACCAGTGGTTCTCAACCTGGGGGCGCGCCCCCTAATTTCCAGGGGAGTGGCGAGCCCTAGGGAAATTTAACAATTCTCTAATTATATTCGTTATTCTCCTAACAAGAGTGAGGAACTAATATTCAGTAGTTTATTAAAAAAAAAAAAATGCAAAAGTTCGCCATTATAACGTTAGCTTCCTATAGTCTACTACTCTGGTTAGCCTCGTTGGGCTTACCATGTTTTGTAATTGTTTATCTCCCTCTCTGTCCCTCGAAACCCCTTCTCTTTCTCTTGTTTTTCATATTCCTTTAAATCTGGGAACGAATTCTACCCGTAGATGCAAGGTGGGCGTGGAGGGAAGGACTAGCTCTTAGAGGGGGCGTGGTAATAAAAAGATTGAGAACCACTGTATAATACTATAATTAAACCAACCACATTTAGTCATTCTCCTTTGTTGAGTGTAAACATTACATCATATGCCTTCCGCACCAAAATGCTTATAACACTAAAATGACCCGTAACAGTGAATGGTAGAATTTCCTTTCTCTCTGCGTGCAGTCGAGACATTCTGGTTACCCAGTGCGGTTTTTAAGAGACCTTAATTCCTGGCATGAATACTACTGAGAAGTTTATGTAGCAATTTTTTCCATGGGCAAAGCTGCAGTATACTCTCTGAAACTCCCTAGCCATTTAACGTGTAATAATAATAATAATAATAATAATAATAATAATAATAATAATAATAATAATAATAATAATAATAATACGACGACGAATCCTGGTTCCCAGATTGAATTTGCAAGTCCAAGAAACTCTACGGCGACCACAAGCCATTTTTAACTTCCACCCCACATGGAATGAAATTTACCTTATTTCGAAAAACCATTTCCTTACCCAGACTATGAGCATCGCCCAGTTATTAGAAAATACCAGCCCTGAGGAGAAGAAAATAAGAACTGAAAAAGGCCATATATAAAATCAATTCAACTGATGCTGCCATTCTCTTTAACAAGACAATAATAATAATAATAATAATAATAATAATAATAATAATAATAATAATAATAATTTATTTATTCTTGAGAGTGAGTAGCACCGTCTTCATAAGTCTTTAGGGGTGGGGTTGCTAGTCTAATGCCCTTCTTGTAACCCTGATTGCATCCACCACAGTTGCCTAGCTAACCTGTATATAATTCACTGACTAGGTCAACAGAGACACGACGGCTTCGAAATGGAACAAGGCCGTCCATCCGTTCTCTCCCAGGATTCGAACCTGGGACCTCTAACTAGGCAGGCTGAAAGTGCTCATTTTCACACGAAACAATTATGCAAGTTTCCCGACTCTCTTGATTGACTGATTAAACTGATACTACAAAATGGCGTCGCATTTCAAGTAATTTTAAACTGACTCCTTGCATAAGACGAGCCTTACAGAAACTTCTATGAAATCTCAGTGTATGATTTTCTATTTACTCAAAATCCTGGTCCCATAGCAAGAGTATATTTAGTTTTCATTTCATTTACTGGTGTTGTAGAACTTTAGACCTGTATGTGAGATCCGTAAAGATGTTAGAACGTTTAGATGCTTATTAACGACCTCAAAAGACATGAATATTTCAAGGTCTATTCAGAACAGCTCTTACAGCAAGTTCCTCTGCGTTCTAGGAATTCTCCATTACGTATCGAAAACCGCTCTAATTTGTCAAGTTACCACGGGAAAAGTCAATTGCTCTGTGACTTACAGAAACTCTTTTAAACGTAGAATTCATGACCGTTCCTTTAAAAGTACTAAAGCTACACAACAGGTTCGACTGCTCATCAAAACAAAAATAAAAAGAGGTATTTTAAGGTTCATCACTTCAAAAGTGAACCGAATTATCCAGTGATTGCTTTCTACCTTTTCTTGTTGATTAGACCTTACGTGTATATGCCACTGCATTAAATCCTTTTGAGTAAGATGGACACATCCCCTACAGATGAGGAGAACCAGCCATATCGGAGGGACGCAGCAGGAGGCGGAGGAGGAGGAGGAGGAGGAGGAGGAGGAAGGGGACGTGGTGACCCTCGACGAATACAGCTTCTCAGCGACGCTGCTCCGGAGCATGGAAGCCACCGGTCCCTCCGAGGGGGGCATCGTCTTCCCGCCGTCGGCCAAATCCTTCGCCTGCCCGCACTGCCCCCACAGGGCGGCGCTGAAGGACCACCTCAAGATCCACATCCGGACGCACACGGGAGAGAAGCCCTACCAGTGCCCCCACTGCCCCTTCAGGTCGTCGCAGAAGAGCAACCTCAACAGACACCTCCGCATCCACACGGGGGAGAAGCCGTACGCGTGCCACTTGTGCCCTTACAGGTCGACGCAGAAGAATAATCTGAAGTGTCATATGATGACCCACAAGAATTACCCGTTTTGAAGGGGTTCTTCGATGGGAGTTGGGTGTGGGCGTGATGATGTGAATATGAGGAATTCGGTGTCAGGGGTCTCTGTGTAGAATCAGTGCTGAGTTTTAAGCATTTATTTTTCTGGAAGAAGAAGAGGAGTATGACGTAGTTTATTTACTTTCTGCCATGTGCCTTTCTTCTTCTTCTTCTTCTTCTTCTTCTTCTTCTTCTTCTGGCATGTTTATTTCGTATTTTGTATCTGCAATGAATGAGGAAGAGGAAGGAGAGGCTCACTGATTACGATGAACATTAGAACCCAAGTCCTTTTATTTATGTTTCTTTTCATGTTGCTCACAATGACGGTAGACAGAACGTTCTCTTGATGCATATTTGTAAAGTCAAGGAAGGAAAAATCATGTATGAAACAAGTGCATTTTTTTTATTTCTCGCTATCAAGAATAAAAATGAGTGAAAGATGTTATAAGAGTATTAGGTCTTTTTACGCTTTACACATCTAATAGGTTAGGAGAATTAAAGGATGTTTATATGTTTGCTAAAGGGACTTTTTATTTTTCATTGCTTTTGAAATGTTTTTCCAAGTATATTTTTATTTCTCATGTCTTCAGTGATCTTGGCAAATAGGCTCAATATAAATATTTTCATGATTTGATTGTTTCAGTACAAATTTGGAATTAGATACAAGAAGCGTCTTCCCCTATTTTGCCAAGACTGAGAATTCTCTGATGAAAAACATACGCTATTTTCCGGTTCAATTTATACATTGGCAAAGATAAAAATCTCGTTTTCATATATACATTACAAAGGATTAGGCCTTCATTTGTGTGAGATTCTACTTATTTGTTTGTTTACCTTTATTTTCAGATACATCAAGAGTCGTTTTTGTTGGATTTGTATTTTGAGAAGGGCAAAGTTTCATTTTTGTTTATTTTATGACTTAAAATGGATAATATCTCATTTTTGTTTATGACCTTAAACGGATAATGTCTCACTTTTATTTATGACCTAAGATGAATAACGTC
This sequence comes from Macrobrachium rosenbergii, assembly GCF_040412425.1. NCBI lineage: Eukaryota > Metazoa > Arthropoda > Malacostraca > Decapoda > Palaemonidae > Macrobrachium > Macrobrachium rosenbergii. The sequence goes on from NC_089753.1 coordinate 22,102,258, forward strand.
TCATTTTTGTTTATTTTATGACAGATAGTGTCTCATTTTCCTTATGAATGGATAATGTCTAATTTTGTTTATGACCATTTTTGTTTTATGACCATTTTTGTTTATGACCTACAACGGATAATGTTTCATTTTGTTTATGACCTAAAACAGATAGTGTCTCATTTTCCTTATGACCTTAGACAGATAATGTCTAATTTTTGTTTATGACCTAAAACGGATAGTATTGTTTATGACTTGAAACGGATAATGTCTCATTTTTGTTTATGACCTAAAACGGATAATGTCTCATTTTTGTTTATGACCTAAAACGGATAATGTCTCATTTTTGTTTATGACTTAAAATGGATAATGTCTCATTTTGTTTATTGTTTAGCTCTTTCTCTTACTCTATGGGTATAAGTAATAGTGAGACCATATTGAGATAAAACTACAGAACTTTTCCTTCGCACTTAATGACAAATGATTAAAAACCAGACATTGAGATTATTTTTTTTTTTTAGTGATTTTACACCACAGAAATCGGACTATTTTTTTAAATGAAAAAGTTTTGCATCGAAGCTAAATCAGATGATGTTCATAATGCCTCCTTTTCTCTTAATAATTACTGACTGCAGAAATTTATCTTTATCAATTTAATCACAGTCACTTCCATATGGAAGATTTTGGAAATGAAAGTCACACGGAACAAACACTGCCCTCTAGGTCAGTATTATAACGTAGTCATTTTATACTGCACTTGTTATCTATGCCCCGTAGAGCGTAGCACCGTCAGTGCACCTCATGCGTTGCACTGTAGGCATTACTTAAGGTTCTTTGCAGCGTGCAACCAATTTCGTTCCTTTTACTGTACCTCCTTTCATATTCTCTGTCTTCCATCTTACTTTCCACCCTCTCCTAACAACTGATTCATAGTGCAACTGCTTTGAGGTTTTCCTCCTGTTACACCTTTCAAACCTTTCACTGTCAATTTCCGTTTCAGCGCTGAGTGACCTCATAGGTCCCAGTGCTTGGCCTTTGGCCTAAATTCTATACTCAATTCAATTCACAATATCCATGAGAGCAATGCTTTTATTTTGTACTTATAAGTTCATTCAACATAACGCATCAAATCCCAAGAACTTGTCAAGCAATGCTGAACCGAGACTTTCCGTTGGAAATGTTATTTTTAATTTTTTTTATATTTCCTCATAATCTTTCCTTCCTTGAGAGAGTCCTCGAAATGGGCCGTGAATCTGTTGTTCTCCAAGCTGTATTCTGTATCCGTCACTGTAATCAGCTGGTTTCAATAAAGTCTTCAGTCCCACAACTGTTTTATCTTTTGGGCAGTTTTATGCATTAAAAGTGTTTTCCTCAAGATGCAAGTAGACCTATGTTATGTATTCAAGTCTTTTGCATGTCTGTATATGTGTGTTGTGTGTGTATACAGTATATATATATATATATATATATATATATATATATATATATATATATATATATATATATATATATATATATATATATAATACATATCATGCCACTGTGAAAAACAAGATGTAGAATCCGTACACCAAACATTTGTACGATTCATAAGGTAAGAAGCCTCAAATATAAGAGTTAGTCAAACTGATTCGAAATCCCTCAACCAAAACAAATTAACTTCGCACCTCGTACTTCCATTCTTTCTATGATGTGCAAATTTGCAGGCCACAGAAATCGACTAATTAAATGGGTGCCTACGATATTTGGAGACTAAATAACCCAGGAATGTTGCCTATTATTTTTTTTTTCTGAAGTTGTCTCTTTAGCAAGCCACTGTGGCATATTTAAGGACACACGGAGCTATTTATAACGTCTCCAAATTAGGACTAAAACTCATCATGATAAAGTTTCGTCTAATCTTTCAAGTTTCTAAAGTGTACGTCTGAGGTCGTGAGATCCACTCGCTTTGTCGGGTCATATCTTGTATTTAATTGCTTTCTCATTTATTCACTGGTTAATTCCAAATGCACAAAAATGGTATTAAAGTAAAAATGTATCGTCATTTTGAGATTGAAAGGGGGTGAAGGGACTTCCGTAGTCGTCAAGAGTAAGGTCACTGGAGGTCATCTTCGGCGATGCACATGGCGAAGAGTAATGGCAACTGAGCGTAACATTTTTCTAGACTGGAGAAGCAAATGTATACTCAAAATATTACCTTCTTTATAACTACTGACAACCATTGTCAGCTCAGTGGTCTGGTAAAACTAAGGTATACTTAGGAATGCTGTGTATAGCGTAGGAATGTACACTTCTTTCAAATCACAGCCTCAAAGCAGCCTGGTTCCAGCTCTGGTAATGTGAGTAAAGCGCGATATTAGTAGTATTTTTTGATCGATTGGTTTTTACTGTCCCTCCTCCATACCAGCAGCCGTCAGATTGCGGCCTACGGTGGCACATGCCTAGGTAAGGTCCATGGAGATTGGGAGATACCAAGTTCCCATTTATATTAGGATTTTCGCAAGGTCACTGGAAAATCCAGTGTGGAAATGTTGGGAAACCAAAGAAAATAATTATTCTTTGTACGGCTATTATCTCTCTCTCTCTCTCTCTCTCTCTCTCTCTCTCTCTCTCTCTCTCTCTCTCTCTCTCTCTCTCTCCAATGTAGAAATGTTGGGAATCAAAGCAATTACTTTTTTTTTGTACAGCCATTATATTTCTCTCTCTCTCTCTCTTGCTCTCTCTCTCCAATGTAATTTAGAAATGTTGGGAACCAAAAAAATTAACTTTTTTATACAGCCATTATACTTCTCTCTCTCTCTCTCTCTCTCTCTCTCTCTCTCTGTAAAAACACTAAAATCTATTAAATATGTATATTTTATATTATATATATAATATAATATATATATATTATATATATATATATAATATTTATACATATTATATATATATATATAATTATATATATATAACTGCTTAAAACCTCTCAGGTATTAACTAATTTGATAGACAATCTCTTAATCAGTAATGAAATATAATCAGTGCGTACAGAGCTCGAGTAAATTGAAAACTTTGATACCAGAAAGCTAGGAGGGAGGAAGGCAGTTATGATTCAGATTGCGACAATACTGCTTACTAAGGCGCTAGCAATAAGGGGTTAGATTGGTAAGGAGGAAACGAAAGCAATACAAAGGTCAATAAACTCAATAAAGTCTTGGCTGTTACGAACCGTCCAGGATAAAGGATTTCATTAACACTTTTTCAAGTTCAGACGAGAAAACCCAGTCTAGACGCTGTAAACTAGCCTAAGTCTTACTTTCCATGTGTCCTCTAACCAGCAGAAATAAGCCCAGGTATTTCGCACACAGGTCTGGTCCTCGAGATCGAGGGAAGGACGAACCGCCTTCGTCGGGAAAGGCTCCGGCGCGGGACTGCCTTCCCAGGGCGCCGTCACCGCCAAGACCCACCACTGCCCCTACTGCCCGTACTCCACCATCAAGACGTCCCACCTGAAGGACCACATCCACACCCACACCGGGGAGAAGCCCTACGCGTGCCCCCAGTGCCCCTTCAGGTGCTCGCAGAAGAACAACCTGACGCGGCACCTTCGGACTCACACGGGAGAGAAGCCCTTCGCCTGCCAGCTGTGTCCCTACCGAGCCGCCCAGAAGAGCAGCCTCATGATTCACATGTGCTCGCACGAGAGCTCGCCCTCGTAGCCTCTTGGTGGGGCAAGTCCTGACAGACTCCCTCGTGGGAACGTTTCTTGTTGATGGTCAGACCTGTAAAGGTTGTTGACGTTTCTCTCTGAAGTATGGAGGGTCCCTTTGTAGACCAGTTGAGCTTCCTTGAAAATGAAAAGGCCTGTGACGTCTACTTCTGTTTATCGTTACGTTACTCTATTGAATGTCAGTTAATGAATATTTACTTCATTTTTAGAAGCAATGAAACATCTTCCACGAAAACGCAGTCATCAACAAAGACGATTTCGGACCTGGCGTCAAGAGAGAAAGGAAGTTTTGCTCGGGAAGAAACATTTTAATCACCTTAGAAATTAAAAAATCCATTCAATTTTCATTGCTAGAAAAATTTTAGTGGGTGTCAGACGAAAAAATAGATTTCTCTTGAGAAATTTTGTACGATCAACTCATAAAAGATGATAACCTTACTTTAATTTTTCTCTTGAAAATTGTTTAATGTGT
>NC_089753.1:22111417-22126417 GCF_040412425.1 Macrobrachium rosenbergii
AAGAATGAATCTATATCTGGTCTTAGTAAGTTGAGATTATATCCCAAGCAATCAATTCAAAGAAATTATCAATTTGTCACCTGAACACTGATTAGTCTATGAGCAAGGTGTCAAGTCAGATTCGAGATCTTGACAGGAAGCAACGTTAGCCGGAGCATTGTGTTTTGCTGTATTCGTATTCACCTGAATATAATAGCATTTACAATATGGCCAATATAATGAGCAATTGTCCGCAAGGTTGCCGTAATATGCTCATATTGCGACTCTTCAGCGTCTTTAAGAAGGAGCAAGAAAACAATCGTTTGAGGATTAGCCTGAATAGGTAGGTATCGTCTTTACACTTTCCCACCCTGTAATGGAGTTGCCAAGAGGCAAAATTATATTTAGCTTAAAATAAAATAAGGTTTTCTGAAAATTTCAGATTCCTTTTCATTGTGTTTACAAAGAATGTCTAAATAAAATCAGCAGATGCCACATTAGCACTCTTGCGTATTCTTAATTACGGAGAAACGTCCTCTTAGATAATTTATACTTTGTTATTTTTCCTTCTATCCTTAAAACGGTGTATCAGGACAAGCAAAGGCATCCAACACCGAAGTTGTCCAGAGAATAAATTCTGCAAGGCGTACTTTAGACACAAATGGATCTATAAGGTCTGGACAATTATATGCTACATGATAGAAAAAGGCATTATCCCAAGATTTTATCGAAGAAACTCAAGGGGCAAAAATATTCATTGCATATCTAGCGAAATTTTATTGTAGAGGGCAAATTCATTTTGAAGTTGGTATTGCATTGTTTTTATTTAATATATATATATATATATATATATATATATATATATAATATATATATATATATATATATATATATATATAATATATATATATATATATATATATAATATATATATATATAATAATATATATATATATATATATATATATATATATATATAATATATATATATATATATATATATATATATATATATATATATATATATATATATATATATATATATATATGTATATATATATATGTATGATTATTATCACTTTTGTGCGTGATTCATTTATCACACATTACCACAGGTGAAAAATAAGAAACGGGGGTTTAGGTCCTGACCGGTTTTCACTTTATTTCCAATGGCTTGAAATAAAGTCGAAACTGGTCAGGATTTACACCCATTCATATCTTTCACCTAAGGTAATGTGTGATATATATGTATATATATATAAATATATATATATATATATATATATATATATATATATAATATATATATATATACATATATATATATATATATATATATATATATATAATATATATATATATATATATATATATATATATATATATATATATATATACACGAGGGTAGAAGTCAAAAGTTCAGGAAAAATTCATATACTCTTTATTTAATGAAATTCAAACATCATTTTTTCTACATATCTACCATCTAACTCTATACACTTTTCAAGGCGCTGTTTCCACCTCTGCAACCCTTCTTTGTAGAAATTTGGGGCCTTTCTATTAAACCATGTTGAAACTGCATGTTTAGCAGCATCCAAAGATTCAAACCGGACTCCTCTTAAGTGTTCCTTGAGTTTTGGGAACAGGAAAATATCTGAAGGAGCAAGATCAGGACTATAAGGAGGATGTGGAAGAGTTTCCCTAAATTTCCGTAGGACTTCTCTTGCAACCCTTGATGAATGTGCTGGAGCGTTATCATGATGGAACAAATTCTGCGGTGCAACTTTCCTCGACGTTTTTAGCCAATGCAGTCTTCAGTTTTTGCAAAACACCTTTGTAGTAGTTCCCGGTGATTGTTTTTGTCCCTTCAAATCAATCAAAATCACCTTTGGGAGTCCCAAAACACTGTTGCCATAACCTTCTGGGCAATCTCGCCACTTTGAACTTCACTGGTGCAGCTGAACCTCTTGGTAACCATTGCTTTGATTGAATTTTACTTTCTAAGGTCATATTGATGGATCAAGTTTCATCTCCAGTAACAATCCGTCAAAAACTCTGATTCATTTGATTCAATCTTCGTTAAAACTGCAAGAGAAAGTTCAGCTCTTTGATGCAGTTGGTCTTGTACAACGCTTTTGGGACCCAACGTGCTGAAAGTTTACTCAAACCAAGATTTTCATCTAAAATTGAAAATGCGGAACCATGGGAGATCCCAGTTTCATTAGCTATCATATCGATAGTAATCCGACGATCTTCATCCACTAGATTCTGCACCAAAGCCACAATTCTTTCATTTTTGCAGTCGATGGTCTTCCCTCTCTTGGGTTGTCTTTGAGGTCCTCCCGACCATCCTCTAAATCCTTTATCCAATCATAAACAACTGATTTAGATGGAGAAGAATCTCCATAAACTTGTTGCAAGCTTCAATAATTTTTCCTGGTTTCCAATCAAGCTTGGTCAGGAACTTGATGTTAGCTCATCTCAAAATTTTTATTTTCCATGGGTTCAAGAAGTTACTTTTCTGAAGCAGATGTTAACACCACGGTAGCAAGAGGATGACTGAGGGTAACAAGTCTATATGGATCACTACATCACAGATAATTGTTTACCAAGTATTTGGGTTGTTTTCATTCTGTAAATACATCATTCAACAATTTTTCCTGGAACTTTTGATTTACCCTCGTATATATATATACATAATATTATGAAGCTTCAACAAAACGAGAGAATACATTCCAAAAAGCTCGGCAACAGTACGCCCCCAAAGCTAATGGTTCTGGGAAGATAAGAATAAAGCTGAATCTAAAAAATCAGGAAACAAAGTTGGTATTATTATCCCAGTAATATCATAACTACCTTCAAACGACAAATACATATAATTTGGTTTTGAAATAGGTCCATCAATATTGCAAATATTCAAAGAGGAAAATCAGTTAATTACTCAGGGCAAAAACTCAACTGAATTCAAGTTTTGAATTATTCCATGAAAACCAAACATCAGTGTTCTTTCAACCTTACCACGGACCAACAAGCTTGCCAACCTATTTTACTACACGTTAGTAGTCGTTCATGAATGGGAGGGTGGCAAGGAAGAAGTCATACGTCACGATAGCATACAACTGGAACCTCTAGTGGCTGAGTTGCCCATTGTCAAATTAATGACTATGCCTTCACCCAGGTTTTTAATAATGTATCGATATAAATTTTCATCAACGAGAGGAGTACATACCTTGTATTTTTCCTAAATAGGAAGGTCTAAAACGAACTGTTTTACAATGCCATGTCAATCAGCAATGTAGTTTTAGATGTAATTACAATAATACGATAAGACACGGGCGTTGAAATGCTTAGTAACTTGTTCCTGAACGACGGAAGCCAAACGCCTCCCCCTGTCAGCTATCTTAGTCTGGGCGAAGAATATGGCCTGGAAAATATAGATATTAAAGTTGAAATAAGTATTAGGAGTGTTGTTACACTGACGTGTTAAAGATATCAGAACATAATAATTCTGAACTGTAAAAAAGAAAAATCAAGAACATAATTAATTGTATAATTGTAAAAAAATGATAAGGTGATAATTTAGCCTGACTTGTAAATAAAATACGATCACGAAAATAATTTCCTCCCACTTAATATAATCCTGTTACATTAATTTACAAAACCTAAATGGAGCATAATTTATTGAGCTGACAGAATTCTAACTAAAGAACAGTTATCTCGAATCACATGACAATGTTCTTTGTAGAATTCAGTGTTTCCTGCAATACTGCCCTAAAATGGAAAACTGCAGCATCTGCAAAATTTTCGAAATTGAGATGTGCCACCTATTGGGCTCGCAGGCACACAATACACAAGTTACTGCAGCAGCTTCAGAATGATTCTTCAATGCTTTCCACGAGTATTTGGGGTCCCATTTGCAGTATCTGCAGAATCAGTAGTAAACAAAGGAAAACTGCATTATCTACCATTTTTCTCAGTTTTGTATTTTTGCAGATACTGCAGTCTCCCATTTGAGGGCAGAATACACAAGTAGACATTATTGAAGACTCAGGTTTGAAAGAAAGCGTAGGCCGTTTTGTACGTACTTGTTCTCGACGTGTATGATACAATAACACGTCTGATTTGAATCTCAAACCGCATAATTCACCGTGTTTTTTATTTGTTACGACAATCCGGTTTTATTCTTGAAGTTTTTCTCTTTTTTTCTTACCTAACTTTCAGAAAGACGAAGATTATACATTTTCATAATACTGCAAACAGTTGCAATTATCATAACACTGTCAACAGTTGCAATTCATAATGCCAGATTCGGATGAGGTTCTTAAGCGAATTAACAGAGAATGTTTTTTTTTTTTTTTAATAAAGGGATTAAACCGGCCATATTTCATTTCCCTAGTGTTCATGCGTGCAGAATTCAGTGTAGAATTTTTATTCTCCCTAACTAGCAAACGGGAGAGAGATATCACGTTAATGAGACTAATAATCACGATAAAAAAATATCCAGGCTGATTATTTCACATCACTTTACTCTAAAACTCAAAATACGGAGGATTCTAGGCACGAGTGAGACTGAAGCGAGGGTCAGAGCGATGGAATGACGAAAACTTTATTATAAAACACGACATGCCGTACTTCCTGATCGGCTCTCCAAGGTTCCAGTAATCGCGGTCTGTTGCCTTAGCTCGTACCCTGTACGTCAACAGTCTTTAGAAAGTGCATAGAAGTGGCTTCGTTCTAATAATATATATATATATATATATATATATATATATATATATATATATATATATATATATATATATATATATATATATATATATATATACACACACACAATATGTAGAGAAAGAGAGAGAGAGAGAGAGAGAGAGAGAGTTGAGATGGTCACAAAAAAACTTAATATCAAAACCCACTGTACACTGGGAATAACTTTACACTAAGGGGAATTATAAACTTCAAACGCATCTACCCCCAGCCAGGATTGAACCTGGGCCTTTTATTAAGAGTTTAGATACAGTGACAGACGGTCGACTTAACCACTTGAGATAACGAATCACACCCAAGGTATAGTGAATTTGATGTCAAGTAATATTTGAGTATATAAAAGTCACGCGTGTATCACTGACAAAATTATGCTAATTACTCTGATGTGTTCAAGGAAAAACAGATGAAAGTATACCAAACTGCCCCAGTCGTTCAGTCTAAGCTACCAAATAACATAGGTAAGCATCGTTAAACTCTCAGCCTGAAAAAAAAAAAAAAATCTCCGGTAATTACCAAAGAAAAAACTAATAATCAGTCTAAAGAGGTTTTTAACAAAGAAATTGCGATCAGGAGTTTAGATAAACTATAAAGTTGTCGTCGTTGTTGTTTTTGAATAAGCCGGCTTTATGCCAGCACGGTCTCTTGCTCATAGAGCAGTCCGTAGGGAAAGTTTTGCTTTCTGTAGCGCGTTTCAGCTGAGGGTGGATAAAAAACAGAAATGTAATTTTATTTCTGGAAGTTTACTTTCAACTGACCATATCACTCGTTGTATAGGAGCCTGATAGGTTAGTACCTGAGGTTGGCAGGAAAATGGTCTGAAAGGAATCAAATATCCTTCGGCGTGTATCCTGCCGAGTTGGAGAAATATTTTCTTTGGCAGCCACGTCAATACTGCTCGATGGAGCTGCGGCGTTTCTCGTTCGAACGACTGTCTCTCCTCTGGGCTTTTATCATTCTCCCTCCCTCCTTCTCCTACTGATTCCTGCGATCTCTCTCAGGGCGAAAGGATTTTTTTATAAACGTCTCTAATCTCGTAATCTCACTTCTCATCTCTTCTTCTTGCTGTGACACATCAACAACACTTCTGCTCCTTGAAGTTTTGTGCAAGGCTGAAGCATTCTACAAACGAAGACAGATCCTCCCCCCGCTTGAGCTAAGTAGGTCTCGATTGAACGAGCATTCAGTACCCACAAAGAACAGTCCAATCTATAAACCTTTAGCGAACCCAAACCGAAGAATCTACTCAAATTTTCCTTGTAACGATAGATAGATGTCAGTAGATAGCAGTCCTGCTTGTGTGCGCAAAAATAAAGGCCAAATATTCCTACACAGGTGGGGCTGGTCGGACCCGACAGAAGGGAACGCGGCGTACGCCCTGAAGAACGCTCCCGCAGGGAGGCACCACCTCCACCACCACCATCCCCAACACCAACACCGCCAGTACGGCTCCACCACTGCCCCTACTGTTCCTACTCGTCCATCAAGACGACCAAGCTGGCTCGGCACATCCTCACCCACATTTGGGAGAGGCCCTTCGCCTGCCCTCTCTGCCCCTTCAGAGCCACTGAAGGACAACCTGAAGAGGCACATCAGGACTCACACGGGGGAGAAGCCCTACGCCTGCTCCTCTGCCCTACAAGTCTTGACAGCAGAGCAGCCTCAAAGAGGCATATCTGGACCATCACAGTTGGTAAATACTTGCGTGTGTGTCCATTGGTGTTCCTCTTGTTGCTGTGGCTTCTTCTCTCTCCAGCTCTCGGGCGCTTTGCGCTTTCGATTGCGAATGGAGATGTTGTGTTGTGTTCATTTCTCTCTCTCTCTCTCTCTCTCTCTCTCTCTCTCTCTCTCTCTCTCTCTCTCTCTATCATATATATGTTCAATGGGAGGTCTTGCACCCGTTAGACTGCAAGATACTTCATTATGCCTCAAAACCAAATTTTTGCCTAAAAAAATTTTTTTTTTTTTGAATGAATGAATGAATAACAGTTCGACATCTCTCTCTCTCTCTCTCTCTCTCTCTCTCTCTCTCTCTCTCTCTCTCTCTCTCTCTCTCTCTCTCTCTCTCTCTCTCCTCTGCCAAAAATAAATAAATAAAATAAAACTATAAAAAGACCCGCGCTACTTTCTGAGAAATACGCTGCAGAAATGTAAATTTCAATATAATAATAATAATAATAATAATAATAATAATAATAATAATAATAATAATAATAATAATAATAATAATATCCATGTCATTTGCCCTTTCGTCTTCAAAAAAATTATAGAATGGTTTTCACTGGACTTAAATTTGGTTTTTGAAGACAGGGGGCAACGGCATTGTATTAATGTGTGTATTGTTATTATTATTATGTAATTGTATTATTATTATTATTAATGAGAGAGTTTTAAACTTCGTCAGTGCTTGCAATTTTGATAATGCATCCTTTCAGACAACTGCAATCCCTATTTCCCGTTATTTTCAATATGCCGAATTCTTGAAAGAATGGATTTGACAGGCCCCCGTTGCCTCACTTGTAACCTTCTGAAAAGTCGGCGATTATGATAAGATTTACAATTTCATTATAAAGATTTACGGTTTTATTAGAAATTCATCAGAAGCCATTTTATTAAAAATAAAATGATAAACATTTTTTATTAGAAATAAAAAAATCAGTTTTTCAGAAATAAAATAATAAAGGTTTACCATTTCATTAAAATGGTAAACATTTTTATAAAGGATTAAATATAGATTTACCATTTTATTAAAAATAAAATGATAAAGATTTACAGTTTTATTAGAAATAAAATAATAAAGGTTTCCAATTTTATTGGAAATAAAATGATAAAGACTTATAATACATTTTTATTATAGGATTAAATAAAGATTTACCATTTAATTGGAAATAAAATAAGACTACAATTTCATTACAAATAAAATAGAAATACAAATTTGTTAGAAATAAAACAATAAAATTTATCATTTTATTAAAAATAAAATGATAAAATTTACCATTTCATTAGAAATAAAATAAAGATTTACCATTTTATTAGAAAAAATGACACAGATTTACTATTTTATTACAAGACAATAAAAATTTACAATTTTATTACAAATAAAACAATAAGATTTACAATGTTATTACAAATAAAATAATAAAAGATTAGAAATAAAAATTTCAATTTACAAATATAAAGACTTACAATTTCGTTATTGATAAAATAATAAGATTTACAATTTTATTAGAAGTACCAGGCTAATGGCTACTTCTCAAGCTAATCGTTGACCATGGATGTTGTAACGACTTCTAGGATACTAGAAAAAATAAAAAAAAAAAACGACCAAATTCGTAAAACATGGGAATAGATAAATTCTGCCCCCAGTATATTTTAAGATGATCCACAGAAATTAAACTGAGATGGGAAGCTGATTAAAAAAATATAATGATTTATATTATATTTTCACATGTGCAGTACTCCGTCAGGGCAGTGCCGTCAGTGCACCTCACGGGGTGCACTGTAGGCATGACTAAGGTTATCTGCATCGTCCCTTTGGGCCCCTGCTGTAACCCCCTTTCATTCCTTTTACTGTCCCTCACTTCATATTCTCTTTCTTCCATCTTACTTTCCTCAGCCCCTCCTAACAATTGAGGTTTTCCTCCTGTTACGCCTTTCGACCTTTCACTCTCAATTTCCTGTCAGCGGTGAATGGCTCATCCCATTCCACATCAGCAGGTAGATGGTATAATCGATATCAAAAGGACATGGAAAGATATTCCGCTTTCGTTGTTTATTTTCATATTTCAGTTCACACAATGGCGGTCATCTACCAGAGAATGAAGGAGATAGGAACTGCTGTTGTTTATGATAGAGCAGGCGTTTATGCCAGCTGGGAGCAGGTAGATGACCAACTGTGTGAGTCAGAAAGTCGAAACTTAAGAGGCGAAAATAAACAACGAAAGCAAAGACATTTTCATGTCCATTGAAATTTACTGTACCTTATACCTCCTGATGAGAAGAATAAAAAGACAAATAGAGGAGGCTCTTTATAGGGCCAATGCCGTTAAAAAGAGCAACAACAACAACAACAACAACAATAATAATAATAATAATAATAATAATAATAATAATAATAATAATAATAATAATAATAATAATAGTAAATATTGTCGAATAAAATGGCTGCGTTTTAAGAATTGATTTTATACTGAGTTTTCTCAATTCTTCTAACAATTCGGTTTTCCTGCACATCAATATTAGTCAATAATTGTCCAACATTGATGTCCAGGAAAAGCGAATTATTAGAAGAATTGAGAAAACTCAGTATAAAACCAATTCGCAAAATGCAGCCACTTTATTCAACAAAACTTGATCAAAGAGCGTCATCTTCCTTCGTGGTAATAATAATAATAATAATAATAATAATAATAATAATAATAATAATAATAATAATAATAATAATAATAATAATAATACTTAAAAAATACTCATAGTAGCACGAGTCCTAAATTGGAGAAGCAAATCCACAGTTATGTATATGTACATACAGTATATTTAAAGATAAACCAATATAGATAGTTTTCAGGGAACTTGTTCGGTTCCCCTTTTCAATCTCACTGAAAAGGGGAACCGGACAAGACCAATAACTTATATTGATTATCTTTAAATATACATAACAATGGATTTGCTTCTCAATAATAATAATAATATAATATATTATTATTGTGTGTGTGTGTGTGTGTATCAATATATAAAGTTATGCTAAGTATAACTATGCATTTCTCCACCTTTTTGCTTTAAATACCCACTTGGACTAATCGCCTCAATTACGTCATCCTGCAAAATAGAAACAATCCATTTGATTTGATTTTCCAAGTAAAAACACACTGTCTCAGAACTCTGAGAGCACGGGACACTGGCACCTTCTTCCAGCCCAGGGCCGAAGAAGCGAGGGAACAAGAAGGAAGGAAGAAAGGTCACAGGATTCATGAACTGAATAGAATAGAAATGTAGAATTTAGGCCAAAGGCCAAGCACTGGGACCTATGAGGTCATTCAGAGCTAAAATGGAAATTGACAGTAAAAGGTTCGAAAGGCGTAATAGGAGGAAACCCTCTAAGCAGTTGCACTATGACTCAATTGTTAGGAAAGGGTGGAAAGTCAGATTTAAGAAAGAGAATATGAAAGGAGGTACAGTAAAAGGAACGAAAAGGATTGCAGCTAGGGGCCGAGGGCACGCTGCAAAGAGCCTTAAGTAGTGCCCACATTGAACCACACGAGGGCACTATCGCCTACGGGATAGGATTCAGGACAAACAGAGGCAGGCAGAGAATTCCACAGCTTTAGAGATGGTTGCGAATTCCCACAGAGCACAGGTGGGAAGAGATGACCTCAGGGGTGTTACAAGGTCGCCTGAGAGGGAGAGAAGGAATTTGTTTGATGCTGCCCAAAGATTTGGTTGAACTTTGAAACTCAAACTCTACTTTATCAACCGCTTTCTTAAGCTTCTATAATTGACAAGACTCATTGTTTTTTCTTTTGGTTCGCTTAACCGACGCCGTGTCGTGTCAAAAATGACGGTAATGTAAAGAGCGTCGAGACAGGTGGTCGAGACAGATAGTCGAGACATTAAGTCTCGACCGATCCAGGTTAGACACTGCCTATTATTACTATTATATATTTATTCATTCTACACATTCATACTCACAGCACAAGCCAAACCGCCTTGAACCTGCTCAAATTAGATACCCTAATGGAGGAGTTGGTTCAGGAAGTGCTATGCGCTATCCATTAGGTATTACAGTTATTTTGAGGGGAGGTCATTAACCACTGCCCCTCTCAACCTCAGTTGCAACCTCAGTCGACTAACTACCACGTACATAATTTACTGCCCTAGGTCAAGAGCAACATAATGAGATTTAATGTTTAACGTAACAAGAATGAAGTGCTTCGCCATGCCAGGTAACTGGACCCTCGGCAACCAAACGATTACTGTGGTGACTTCCCAGTCATTACCTGTTATTTTTAAGTGAGATTTCTTTCTGTACTACCCCTTACCTCCTCTTACTTCGTCTAAATGAACACCATATTCTTTGGAGGCTTGAATTTCAAGTCAGTGGCCCCTTTGGTGGGCTTGTTCCATATGAATAGGTTTCATGTTCTGAATAATAATAATAATAATAATAATAATAATAATAATAATAATAATAATAATAATAATATTTGAGCATCTACAGTTCAAAATAATTCATCTACAAGATGCAGCATTGGTAAAATTGTAGTAAAAATTGGCACAATTACTGCTTCTCTTGCCTGTTTTTGACTGTCATCGGATTAAAACAAGGGGTACTGCAGACGGTACCAAATCTGATTTACGGGAAGGCAGTACAGCTCTCTCTCAAAAAGCACTTCAAGTTATTTTCTGTTATAAGGTTCCTGAAATCTCAAATTCTGAATCACTGTGCTGAGACTGACAGTCGTGTCAACTTGATTGTGTCGCAGTAGATCGTGTTTTAATGTGTTCTAAGATTTTGCCGCCAAATTTAGCACCAAGTACCTAACGCTCATGGTACAACTGGAGTGGCATCCATGTTGTGCTGGTGTGATGATATTATTATTATTGTTTATTATTATTATTATTATTATTATTATTATTATTATTATTATTCAAGATGAAACCTATTCATATGGCACAACCCCATTAAAGGGGCCACTGACTTTACACTAAAGTTTTCAAAGAATATCACTAATCAAAAAAGAAAAAATATATTAATAAACATATAAAAATTTTAGTAAATATTAAAATGCAAGGAGAATTGTATGCGGGTAGTAACGCATTGACACTGCCTTGACAAACACGCCTACAAACGATTCAGCTTTGTTACGACAAATGCAATATATAAAATAACACAGGAACTTGTACTTTGCGAGACGCCTTTGCCATGGAGTTCCCGGTTTAGCATTCGCGAGATTGGAAATGTTTTGAATCATGTATTTCCTTTTGCAATACCTTTTTCTTTTCATTGGTGGGATTCTCTAACCTTAGTACGACCGAAATGGCCTTTTCTAACTGTTAAGTCTAACAGAAAACTTGAAATAATGGATCACCGACATAGCCAACTGTCGCCATAGCCAAAAATGATGTCCACGCTACTCAGATGAGTAACTGTAACACATATTCCCAAAAATATTAAAACGTAGAACTGCAAACGATAAAGAAGATGGTTAAAGAAGTGAAAGATCAGGGCAGCAGACAAACGAGAGATTCCTAAAGGAAAACAACGTTAGGACTGCAGAAACAAATAAATTGTTGGGGCCACAGAAAGAAAAAAATCCTCCAACTATAAGAGTTTGGGGCAGCAGATAAACAAGTAACAAATGCGCCGAAGTTTCTTCGGCACAATCGAGTCTTCTGTACAGCCGCTACAGCGTATTATCAAGGCCACAGGAAACAGATTTATCTTTCGGTGGTCTCGGTATAATGCTGTATGAGCCGCGGCCCATGAAACTTAAACCAATGCCCGGTGGTGGCCTGCTCTGTATCGTTGCCAGAAGCACGATTGTGGCTAACTTTAACCTTAAATAAAACGAAAACCACTGAGGCTAGAGGGCTGCAGCTTGGCATGTTTGATGATTAGAAGGTGATGATCAACATACCAATTTGCAGGCCTCTAGCTCAGTAGTTTTTAAGATCTGGGGGCGGACAGAAAAAGTGGGGACGGACAAACAAAGCCGGCACAATAGTTTTCTTTTACAGAAAACTAAACAAGGATTACTAAAACAATAAGTTGATGGTCAGCAAGCGAAAAATATTCCTAAAGAAAAATTATTCTGGGCTGCAGACAGATACAGAATCCTACATCAAAATAAACATTGGGGTTGCAGGCAAGAGACATTTCTAAAGCAATAAAAAGTCCGGGCTGCATAAAAAGGTTAAAAAGCTTCAGACACCAGTTTTCCTACACCAGTCGAATGTGAGGCTGCAGACAAAACCGATTCTTAAGCCAATAAAATATTGGGGCTACAGACAAAAAGACACTTGAATGAAAAACGAAATCTTTAGCGCTGCAGACAAAAAGAACTCGTGGAGCAATGAAACGTAGGGGCTGCAGACGAAAAAGTATTCTATATCTTTTCATTGTAAAGGGTTGCAGCAAGCACTAATGTCGTCTCTCAAGAGTGTACTGTAGGTCTCCGCTTAAAATGTAGAAGCCCTGGGCAATCTTAATAAATTACCACACCAAATAATGGTTTCCAAATAACAATAGCCTATCGTTATGGGTTTCTACAAACAAAACCGTTATTATTTACTTTTAGGAAGTCAGCTTGGGAAGACCACCTCTCATTCACATTTTTCTCGTATCGGTAGAATTTTGTCGTTGACTGGAAAGTAGATCTTGATGCTAGTTCCAAAGTTAGTAGGCTTTGGGCTAGAAGGTGTTGATCAAGATTCTATTGTGTAGTTTTTTTGTCTACCATCTATCATGGCCAAAGGGTTACCTGAATTGGGGAAGCTTCAGATAGCTTTCAGGATACTTAGTTTCCCCCGATATCCTCAAGTTAGGACTGACTCTCGTGTAGTCGTGAAAATGGCAACATTTGTCTATGCTGAATCATCTCGGCAATTTCAAGGGAATTTCCTGATCGTCATTATTCAAGTTGTAAGTTAATGCTCTTATTCCTGAATAGGGGTGGCATTTACAACCGTGCGCCATGCAGATTTTAATTATTATAAATAGAAAATACCGAAAATATAGTTTGGGAAAAGTTCAAGCCAAAGGCATTTTGCATATTCCGTAACTCTCTCTCTCTCTCTCTCTCTCTCTCTCTCTCTCTCTCTCTCTCTCTCTCTCTCTCTCTCCACACCACACACAAACAGACACACCTACATATTCACACACATTAACACAAAAGCGTAGATGCTTTGCCGATTCCATGACAACCCATTCATTGTGTTATTCCCCACCAACAGATGGCAGCAGGTGCCGGGGTTGGCGGCGGCAGCGGAGGATCATCCAGCAACAGCCAGGGAGGCACCATAACGATAAGCATCGAGGAGGCGGCCGGTCTGACGAAGAAGGCCCGGAAGAAGGCGCTGAGCAGCTTCTACGCGCCCAAGGTCCACTACTGCCCTTACTGCGCCTTCACGACCCTCGTCACCCTTCAGCTCTCGGAGCACCTGAAGGTCACACGAACCAGAAGCCCTACCCGTGCCCTCACTGCCCCTTCATGGCCGTTCAGGTGGAGAGTATCCGGGCCCACATTCGCACCCACACCGGGGAGAAGCCCTTCGCCTGCGCCCACTGCTCCTACAGGTCCAGTCAGAAGGGCAACATGAAGAGACACGTCATAAAGCACCATTCTAAGTAGTTGATGCCCGGGGTTTGGAGGCTGTGGGCACTGATGCAGTACTGTACTGTAGGTGCCTCGAGTTTGCTCGGGTTGCGATGCATGTTGCACTTTAGTTACTCCTTCGAGATTCTCGTTTTCTTTTCAGTGATGACAAATCCGAGACGAGGAAATGATTAATGCACTTCAGTTTGGAACGTCACTTATTTTTTTTTTTTTTTTACGTTTTTAGAGAAGAGAGAGAGAGAGAGAGAGGACCTCCTAACTTATTGCAAATGAAAGTTTTGAACTGAAAGAATAATTACACTTTTAAGTTTTAGTTACTGGGTTTTATAATAGTTAAACTTCTGCAGTAGAAAGAGGTCATTCTTCACTTGCTGAGAGAGAGAGAGAGAAAGAAACCCTCCCTAACCTGCAAATGAAAAAGTGTTGAACTGAAAGAAGAACTAAACTTTTTAGAAAGGAGAATAACCTTGCCTTGCGTTTGTTTTGAATCCGTGTAAGTACACTCCAGAACAAGGCAGTCCCGTGCATCATCACTCATCTCTGAACGTTCATAACGCGAGTCTCATATTGCAGAAGTTGAAAGTTAATAGATATCTTAAAGTCAGAAAGTGAAGCAGATTGTACAATCATAAAATGTACCTGTACAATGAACATTAATATTCTAATTTCATTTTACGTCAGCAAAAATTAATAATTCATCATATTCTATTACATTTTGGCTTCTAAACATCATCACCGAGAGCGCTAATTACAATCTCAATAACAAATAATGAATTAATGAATTGCGGTAATTACAGCTAATTATACGAAGAATTATATGAAAGGAGGCGTGTGGCAAGAGTGACTAACCGTATTAAATCATATAACACCAGACATTAGGAAACGGATGAAAATGATTAATAGTTCAACCAGCTTGTCTTTGTCC
>NC_089753.1:22131417-22133917 GCF_040412425.1 Macrobrachium rosenbergii
ATCCATGAAAGAGCAGCAGAATAACTAAACGACTGCACTCCACCAACTTGGATACGAAAATAACTTCAAAACAAATTTCTCTCGAGAAAGGATGTGGCTTTTTAGGGTGATCTCTGCAATATGGAAAATAAGTCTCTCTCTCAATTACAAGGATGGTCAGGAAAGCAGGGCGTCCGGGAAGCATATTCCCCAACAATATTACGGTTTGGGACCTTCCCTGAAAAAAGCGGGACGCCATATCTTAAAAACTAACCATAGAATCTTCTTAAAAGTAATCTCAGTATGTTTACCACGCCCAAAATACATATGCATTCTCCTAGAACTATCCTAATCTAACCTAACCCAGAGGCATGGCAAAAAAAAAAAAAAAAAAACCTGAGGCGCCCACTCGTCTGGCCGAACCATAATACAGTTGGGGAATATGCATCCGGGAAACCTAAACCTACGAAGCAATATGATTTGGAAATGACCTTCTCCTGCAACCACTAGCTAACTCTTAATGGGGGAAGAGTTACAAGCTCCTGTTGCTATTCTAATCCCAGCATTGTGGATGGAATACAAAGTCTTAAGTGAGAACTTAATTGCTTTCTATCCACACACCCCATTGTGTGACCAAACCTTCGACAAATCCGAAGATTTAAAACATTTGGGTTTAAGAGAAGCCAAATGAGAAACACATGGCAGCTTACTACCAAACGTTACTTCAAGGAATCCAGTTCACTTGACACAAGGAATTTGTGGGGTATTTATGCATAAATCGTGGTCCAAGTGAACATCCGTCATACGGCAGAAAATCACGACAGTTATGTTGTAGAGCAGTGGTTTACAACCAGGTGGGAAGAATTCCCCCCTAGGGGTAAATTTCTAAGTTTCAGGGGGAGAGGGGGAATGGTGACCACAGATTGGCAGGCTCAAACTGGCTCTAGGACCACACAAAACGCAGTGTGCATCGGTCCACACCAGTGAGGGGTCACGCTCTGCTTTCTCTCCGATAGCTTGTGTGTTTGTGTTAGTATTTTGTTGCATATTATTTGGAATGCACCTGTTGAGGCCGACAATTTTTGGAAAGGGGGGCGGGGAATGACATTCTAACATATGGTGAAAGGGTGCATGGGCCGAAAAAGGTTGAGAACCACTGTAAATGTAGAGAATTTAAAGCAGCACATTTCTACCCATTTCATTACTTTCTTAATGACAAGCTGTAAGAGCCACTAAGGCCACTGCCATCCCTGAAGCAGTAAAAGATAATGAGAAGCCATCAACAAATAAGGGTATCGTTCCAAGGGCATCGTCTAGGACTACAACACGATCAAAATAGTGCTCATAAAGAGGGTTGATTCTGGTTCGTAAAACATCACTTTTTGTTTCATCCCGTATGTTGGTAAAGATTTTGGAAAAGCCTGTAAGTTGAAGCCTGACCTCCTAAAGTCAAAATTAGTCAGGTAAACTTTGGCTAATGTTTAAGCAAAGCTTTCTATCCTCATTAAACTTTCCCCGGTTCATTATTTAAATGACTAAGCTGTAAATCAACAATGGGACATCCACGCTACTCTTCACCTTTCAAGTAAGAACAAAAACACTAAAATGTGAAAGATATACTATTGAGCATCCCACAAATGCATGATTATTTACTATTAGCCAAATAAATATGATAAAGTTCCCACGGTGGCATCCCACCTCTAATCTCATCGCCTTCTTTTCTGACTCTTTCAGGGGAACTCTTACTTCACGTCGGGGGAGGACCACTGGATGCTGCCCCTGGGAGACGGGCAGTGTCCGCCGTGCCCGAGGGGCTCCGCGCGCGTCCTCGTCTGTACCTACTGCCCGTACTCCACGTCCATCAGGACAAACTACTTCAAGCACATCCGCAAGCACACTGGGGAAAAGCCTTTCGCCTGTACCAGGTGCAGCTACAGCTCGACGCAGAAGAGTAACCTTGCGAGGCACATGGCCAGGTGCTTTGCCAAAAGTAATGAGTGAAGTGGTGTTTTCTTTTTCATACAGAAAAACGTTTTTCTGTTCTGCCTTTGCAAGTGGCGAGGTACTTCTTTCTCTGCATCTTTTCCCACTTCTATGTAGGGGTCGATGTTTCAGACAGCTTTCCTCCTCCACCTGGTTCGGTCAAATGCATCGTCCTCTGACAACTGTTTGTCTCTCAGATCTTCTTTAAGAACATCCATCCACCTTCGCTTCTTCAGTCTTCTTCCTCTCGCTCTCTCTCTCTCCCTTACCAGGCACCTCCATCTGCATTACTCTCCTCCCTACGTACGTCTCATCCTTTCTCATCACATGGCCATACCATTGGAGCCTTCTTTCCTGGGCGTCCCTTTGATAGTTCTACGACTTTAGTAGTTCCTCTTACTCTTTCATTCTTGACCCTGTCCATTCTTGTCACTCCACACATCCACCTGAGGATTTTCCTCTCTACCACATCCAATTTCTTCTCTTGCTCTCTCTTCACCGGCCATGTACATTACACACATTGTAA
Organism: Macrobrachium rosenbergii; assembly: GCF_040412425.1. Lineage (NCBI taxonomy): Eukaryota > Metazoa > Arthropoda > Malacostraca > Decapoda > Palaemonidae > Macrobrachium > Macrobrachium rosenbergii. The sequence goes on from NC_089753.1 coordinate 22,133,906, forward strand.
ATGGTAGTTACA